>NC_081138.1:28252901-28367901 GCF_958295425.1 Solea solea
GGGTACAGCCTGACTTTTGTCGAGGAGATTTGTGCCCCTTCAAATCTGAAAACACAAATTGATCTGAACTGTAGTTACCATACCAAGACCCTGTCGAGTCCTGGCTTTATCATCCATCCTGAGGGAGCCAATCATGTGCAGATCACGCTGAGGCCTGGTTCAGACTGCAGCATCAATCGAGTTTATAAGCATCTGCGTGAGTCCATACTTTCATGCAGCCGTGCAGTGATGACTCCGCCCACGTTGAGTAGGTACTATTTTGTAGTGGAAAATTAACCTAAACTGTGCCGTGCCGCGGCCAGGCGAGGCGAGGCAAGGCGAGCTGGGACCATAGTGGAAAAGGGCCAATAGTCTAGTCTAGTCTACCACTTGGATTTCTACAGTTAAAGGCCACGCCCATGAACAAAATGAACAAAATGGTCAACTTAAATTTGAGCCTGTTTCTGTCCCAAATGTATTTTTCTGGAGCTACGGTACAAATTTTATTCTGATTGCAAAGAAATGTGGCGCTCAAATACCCGAATGCGAGAGAAGACTTTCCACATGATCCTTTAACCAGCTTTCAAGTCCAAAACACCAAGATGTTCAGATTGAAATAGATCTGTAAAAATCTGATCAGAATCAGCATCGGAAAAAAAAAACGGCTTAAATGTGAAATGAAGCTCAAAACCATCTGGACATAAATCTGATTTGGGCTGCAGTCTAAACAAGGCGGACTATGCACAGGTCTGAACTCTCCCGATTTGTTCTGGATGTTTCCACATGTCACAAAATCCACATTTAGGTGTGTTTTTGAAGACGTACAGTATGTGGCCACATTCCTGAGAAAGCATGAATGACTGTAAACCCCGCCCTCCCCGTCAGCTGACATCACCTGACCTGCTGTACTCTCACAACATTAACACTGATCTTCACCGTGGCATCTCTTTTCGTTCCCCCGTCACTCATACAGACGCGCACTGACAACAGATACACTCGTACAGTCAGACTTGTCATAACATCATTTCGTCCGCCGCAAACAGACATGGCGTCAGTGTGTGTGTGTGTGTGTGTGTGTGTTTGAACCACGGGGGAAACCAGATCTCACCTCGTGACCACAGGAAGCATTTTAATGTCAGGTGTGAGCTCTCGTACTCAGAACTGTACAAATGCCACCGGAGGTTAATACCAGGTCAGAATTGGCGACGTAGACAATGCAAACTTTGGCACTTTGATGTGAAGATACAAAGGCTTTGTAGAATCATCTAATGACGACATAATTAAGTTGTTCCTTTTAATTTTTCTCCTCCTGATTTCCATGTGTGCTTTGCTGCAGTGAGACAGTGGTATTAAAAGGTCTGGGTCTTTGTTGTGGCCTCGGGAAAACCTCGTTGTTGTTGCTCGTTAAGACGCGTCAAGGAAAATTACGCGTGATAAAAAGCAATAACGGTTACAAGAACACAAGCTGTGCAACGAAGTTAATATGCAGCTAATAGGCTTGTGCTTTTGAGACACCGGTGACCACAACCATGGAGTTTTCCACTGCAGGTCAGGCATGTTAAATATGTGCTTCACCTGGTCTGACACTATACGTGTGTGTGTGTGTTTAATGTTGATGAAATAACTTACAATCTATGACATTTTAACAGTTTTTCAGGGTGAATGGAAAGTTTACACAATTGTGGCCTCAGGGCACAACGTTGCATACATACACAGTTCCAGAATATGTTTATCTGGAGCTCTAGGTCACTAAAAGGTGGACTGCAGTCCAGATCTGGACCCCATACTGGACAATCTGGACTGGGACCTATAGGCGATAAATCACTGACGAATGTCGTGTTTGTATTTTAACTGGAGCTGCTTTTTAAACGTGTTTTGTCACTAAAGTACAGGAAAGTGAGACACATTGATTCAGATTTTCACATAAAATGAAGCTCATTAGTTTAAGATTTAAAAAAATTCCCGCCCTTGTTTATAACCTCCCCAGTTCAGTGGGAATGTGAAAAATACTGAGTTTTATTTGATTGTAAATTTGAGATGTTTTAATTTCAGGTTTTCTGTTATTCATGTCAGGAGAAGACGCCTCTGACTTGCAACTGCAAAATAAAAACTATGGGTTCAAATACAGTCGGAGTGGGAATCACAGTATACCTCACAATACGCGGTACCAATAATATCCTGATACAACAATTCCGTCACAGGATAAAGCAGGATTTATACTGTACTTAGCCAAGACACAATGAAGTACCAAGTCTTTGCTTCAGGACATTCCCTCTTTGTACCTCTCTGAATTTTAATTGAACAACCATGATCTAGAACATATGGGTGCTGAATGCTAAATGTAATGTGGACGGATCACTCTCGTATTGAACGAGACAAGAGCATCCTTTTTTTTCCCTTTTTTTTTTAACAAAGGCAAACAAAAGTACCTTGTTCAATTTTTAATGACCACAAGTACAGCAGTGTTGCAAATTATCATCACAAAATGACCGAGCCCTTATTGTCCGGTTGTTAAGTATAAGTATTTAATTAAACTACCCATTTGCCAGTCCTTCTCGCGCCCGATAATCTCCTCCACAAATGAACCAAAACACCACACGTCTTTGAAAATGACAAAAGACACTTTGAGGGACAGTAATTGCCCAACAAAAGGGCGAGTTCGGTGGAACCTGGAGATCAATAATAAATTAAAGACTTCTCGAGCCACTTTACACTAAAATGTCTCCCTGGAGGTGATGCCAGCCATGTCTCTTTGTCTCTCCTAAAGAGCTACCTTCTTTATTTTATCTTGCTGTACAGTAATAGCTCTCCTCCTGTACGGAGATATACTCGTATAACAACATAAAACAATACAGATTTCTTTGTTTCTATGCGCTTTGAAATAAGAGAGGTCACGGTCCACATCCTCAGAGATCCCAGATGTAGTGGTCTTCTGTTATATTGTGGACTTGCAGTTTTAATTTACTGGTATTGCTGACTGGTTGTAAATCTTGGTCAGGCCCATAGACCATACATCAAATGTGAATGTCATCTTCAAAACAAACTCCCATTATACGGCCCTGAGATTTGTGACTGGTGCCATTTCAGTTGTTTTAACCTGCAACCAGGAACCTACGGGACAAAGTCTTGCTTTTTACTTTACAAAGGCTTTAATCGTCTCGTTCCATGTAAACTCTGTGATCTTCCAAATCCATACTCGTCAGCACGATCACTGAGGTCTGTAGAAAAAAAAAAACTGCTTCTAGATTGAGGTGAAAACACCACGGAGACAGAGCCTTTGCTGTGGTGGTCCTCAAAATGTGAAACAAGCTTTTTTTAGGTTTATATTGTGTTATGTATTCATGTGATGTACAGCACTTTGGTCGACTCTGTTGTTTTTTAAATGTGCTCTAGAAATACATTTGGATTGAATACTAGCTATGAATCACATGGTGTCAACTCAAGCGCTGTGTTTCATCATTTATTTTTCTCTGTACGGCATAACAAAATGTACATCATGTTCTACTGAAGGAGACTAGAAACCATCTATTGAGACCATTAACTCCTCAGGGTAAGGGTTACCCTAACCCTAACCCTTACCCTTACCCTTACCCTAAGCTTACTGATGTAATAAATCAAGTGTGAAGTAGGCTCATTTCCACATATGGCGCATTCCCACTATACAGTTCTAGCACGACTTGGCTCGGCACAGGTTGGCTCACGGTTTGGGTACCAGGTACGTTGTTTTCCATTATTATAGAACCTCCTCAACATGGGCGGGGTCGTCATAGCTCGGCTGCACAAAGCTGCAGTGACGCCATTTTATACGCGATACAAACAGTTGTTTTCGGTATAATGAATCAATAGAATCAGTTGATTCAAAGATTTGTTCACTGAATCGTTCGGTACTTCCCGATCGCGGGCTGTCGGCAGTGCTGTCGCTAAATACACCAGACTCCTCTGTTAAATATTGAGATTTTAGACATTTTCTTTGCTTAATGTTGGAGATTAACGCAGGTTTTCAGGATCAGTTAAAAATCTTTTTAACTGATCTACTGTTTGGTGTTGTTCAGTTTGATTCCCGTGTTGGACGTCACGCTCGTGACTCTTCCAGTGACGACACTGTCGACGTCATATTTTAGTATCGGCTCAGCTCCAGTGGAACCTCGTCAGAGCAGGTACTGTCCCTAATGGAAAAGCAAAGTAGAGTCGAACCGAGCTGTGGTGGAACTGTATCGTGGAAACGTGCCAATAGATTGACATTCAAAGCAGAGTTCTTCTTTTAGCAACCAACAAAAAAGACATTGTATACTGGACCAGTGAACTTAATTACTGCTAATAAACCCTCCCAAATATCACACACTGTACCTTAAAGGATGACAGAACTCCAAAATGGCTGAGGCATTGGCCCGGTACAACGCTTTGCTTAGTCACAACAAATCTGACTCACTCGCCACCTCATCTGTGGCCACTCTCTCTCTTCTGACCATTCTGCATCAATATGTCCCCCCCCCCCACCCCCCCCCCCCAACACCCCGTCCTTGTTTCTGCTGCGACATGTGCTTATTTTGTGGTCTTCGTGTAACATGTCTCGGCCTTTGGCCTTTCTTCTACTTCCTGTCACTCCCCCAAAGCATGGCAACACGCTCCGTGGGGCGAGGTGGACGTAGCCAGGTGGCCAAACATGTAACGCTGAGAATTGCTAAGCAGGGCTGAGGCTGGGTGGTGGTGGTGGTGGAGGAGGCGGGGGGGGGCTTGCTCTGTTATTTGCCAGATTTATTACCGAGGTGTTCGGCATGCGGCCATGCCAACAGCTTTATACTGTTCGCATGGGTCAAACAGGCTGATCCCAGTCCAGTCAATGTTGTGCCAAGCAGCACAAGCATGCCACATCTACATGAGGATAGAGATAAGACAAATAACAGGGGAGGTCATTAAAAACGGGAACAACACTGCTGCACTCACTCAGCCCGAATATGAATCATGAGCTTGGATGTGAGAATGTGTAGACACACACACACACACACACACACAGAGGGTTGTCGGGGGAGGGGGGGGGCTTGCTCTTTTTCTGGCAGGAACCCTTCAGATGCAAAGGTGTATGGATATTTAAGTCAAGTCACTTTTGTTTTGCAGTTTTGAGGCAGCGGTGTCCTTTGACAAACTTCAAATAGACAGCGCGCACACACACACACATAAGACATGACAAACATATGGTAATACATGAAATGTGTCGGGGGGCAGTTGGTCGGTCAGTGTCATGCTTTCGAAAAACTAAAAACCTGGGATACAATGTGACAAAAAAAAAAGAAGATCTATTAGACAGGAAGTGAAATGAATCAAGTTCTGCTGAGACGGTGAGAATTACAAATTTGCACAATGGCGTTGCATTAACATTTCTGAAATAGACAGTTCATTACCTACAGTAATTGCACTTCTTTAGATTTGAAATGATCAAATTAATCCAACAGTCAAGTTTATGAGGTACATTCCTAACACTGCATTCATTTGATTCCCCAATCTGTACAAACAGGAAAAACTTGCTTTACGACTTCAAAACAGTTTGGAGTTGATAAAAGTGTGATAAGAATGCGGTAAGTCATAAATGTGACCGCACACGAGCAGTCACTCCCAGAGAAATCTCTCGCCAACTGAACGTTGGACGTGTGTGAGCGCTTTGTACGAAAACGCAATTAATTATGATTAAAGATTGAAGAATAGTTTGACGGCCTTAATTAAAAAACTCCATAAAACTGAGCGCGAAAGGAAGAAAGGCTCCGGGCTCCACTAATCAAGCCGTAAAACACATAATAATGAATAAATAAAGGAGCAGGATGTTGGACTGTCCCACACTTGTGCAGCACTGCAAACTTTCTCTGCTGTTCCCTCAGACAGACGCGCTCCTTCTGTACGACTGCACGACACGTCCACTCTTTTCAACCCCAGGGAGGTGCTGGCGAGGGGCCAACCATCACTGGGTGTGTTAGTGAGTGAATATGTGTTTTTGTGTGGGAATGTAGGAAGCACGATGCCCTACAGACGCTCCTTCCCCCCGTCTGCCCATCTCACTTGCTTTCGGAGTGGTCACTGCTGAGAGAGAAGAAGGGGTGGGTGGGTGGTGCTGGAGGGAAGTGCACAAACAAAGCAGAATATGGTATGAAGTACAATAGCGGGCTACTGGCGGCGCTGGACCCTATCACAGTCTTCCAGCTGCCTTCTTGTGTTTGATGCCGAGTGCAATCGATATACTCGCCTCCGATAGTCTCCAAGTGCTCGCTCTGACTGCATACATATGACCCACCAACTCTGAGCGTGTTCACAACAACAGAACACAGGCAACACCTGGTTCACCGCCACGGTTTTACACACAGCAATGCAAATGAATCACAAAACCTTCAAGACAATCTGTAAACGCATTTCTGCATCCAAAAGCCCGGCTGAAAGTAGAGGCCGTCAAAAACGGATCTTTTCTTCTTTTACTTCACCTGATAAAATATGTCAGGTGTTAATAATGACGATACAAAACATGCTATAAGTCAAAAATGGCTTGCGCTCACATTCTCTATGACCTCGTCCCGAGTGCAGAGAGTCGCAGAATGTCTGTGGTCGCCTTTGGGCTCGGGCTCTAATGTTGTTCTAATAGTTCAGCTTACACCGGCTGAGTGTGTCATAACTCTATATGGGTCTGTTCTCAGTGTGTGTGTGTGTGTGTGTGTGTGTTAAGGTGGCGGTGTAATGAGACACCTGAGGCAACGTATACAGAGACCCCATAGGTTTTATATACGAGGGACTGAGAGCAGAGAGCAAGTTTAGGCAAGTACCTGCAGAGATATTCCTCTTCAAACATTCTCCTTGTGGAAAAACAAGTTGTAGTAAAGAATAAAGAACAGTTTCTCTCCACTCTGCTGTTGACTGGGTCTAAAATATGGCTCCATGATGCACTGGAGCTATCGTTAGCATAACCGATGACAAAAACCCTCATCGTCTACTGTTCACTTGTGAGTGACTGCACCTGCTCCCACACCTACTACCAGTCTTGTATTAAGTACTTGAAAGCGATTAAAAGTCTTAAAGTATCTGACATTTACTGTACAAAAGTAAAATCTGCGGTTTATCATGCGTGAGTTTGCTAGCTCAACGGTTGGCCGCTCAGCTGAGAGCTGAGAGCTGAAACAGCTGATAGCTGAAACCCGCCGTCCGGAGTGTACAACAGAAACCCGGAGACCAGAGCCTCTGGGTCGGACACGGTAAACAACGAGCCACTGGTGTTATTTTAAGTCCACTTGGAGTTGAAATCTGCGGCTAACAGCTGAGCGGCTAACCGCTGGTGCCGCTAAAAACAACTAGCGTCAACAAACAGGCATTACGTCACCAACTCAACTTTTATTTTGTAGTAACGAGTAACGAAGATAGTTAAGGGAAATGTATCACAGTAAAAGTACAGATATATACAGATATTTTCACAGATATGTGAAAATGTGAAAAACACTAACTACTATCTTTGATTTGCTAACTTCCTGAGGTGTCTTTGTTTTTAAAAATGTGTTTTTCTATGATGCAAAAACAAATGGCAAAGCTCTGGCACTTTATTTAAAATTCCCAGAGATGACATTGAAGAAGAACAGAGAGAAACTCCTGCTGTGAGGCCATCTCTCTGAAATATGGTGCTGGGCACATTGAGTTTTTCATTCCGTCAAGCTCATTAATACCCGTCCATTAACCTCCTCTCCATCCATCTCTCATCGCACTGGGCACGGATGGCGGCATGCCACTTTGCCCTCTGGGCGCTCTAGTCTGATTAAGAAGAAGAGGTTTTGTGGCCGTGGCATCTGGGCCGGGTCAGCCCACATACGAGGGACAATGTCGCATACATTCGCCATTGCAGGGCAAACAGAGTGAGACGCGCCCACTGGACCTTGCTGAAAGAACCGCATGAATGCAAACAGAGCCGGCACTGCGGAGTGGACCCTCCTGAATGAGGGGTCCTGTTTGGTTTAATCCCGGCAGTGTGCTCTGAACCTCACGCGCACACAGATTTCACAGGCATTACGCGGGGCCGCTATTTGCACTGAGGCTATAGCGCAACGCAGAGAGGTAACCCCACTGGGGATGCCAAAGGTTTGGATTTTCCCATGATAGCAACCACTCTCACTGGATAGAGGGTGAGTAACCAGGAAGGAATCTGTCCCTTTTCAATGGCCGCTGAAAAGGGAGCTGTGAAATTGTCCGAAATTTCTGTGTGTAAACAGAGAATTGAGAGGGGAACCCAGAGAGACCTTGCCTGGTCCCGACTGAACTGCTTCCCTGGACTCTCTCACTCAAGCTCTGTGTCTCTTTGCCACTCCCCCCTTTCTTTTTCACTGCCTGCTCCTGTCTCAAATTAATTTTCTTTCTGTCTGTCCCCCCTCCCCGCTGTGAACAAGTCCCACACTGTGAGGACACGGGAGCATTTTTGCACGCTATTCTCAGATGGCATTAATTAGTTTTGAGCTTTTCTCATCGAGAGACAGATGCTGAATTCTTAAATAATAAGCAGAGCGCAGTCCGTGTTAACCTCCCAAGGCAGAATATTTCCTTGCAAATGCCGATCAGTGGCGGCTGAGACGCACAGTATTCACTCTTGTATCAAACTGTATCTGTCATGAAGACTCAAAAGCGTGGCCCCGTCATTCCAGTTAACCAATTTTTTGGATCCTCTTCTGCTTTGAGAGAGCATGACCACACACACAAGAATTTCCCTAAACTTTCTGCCGGTTGCTAGGTGACGGCTTCAGCTCCTGCGAGCACGCTGTGTGATTGAGGAGAGGAGGGGGCATGTCAGTGTCCTCACCCAGTGACCACGCTCTCAACAGACTGCTCTTGTCCAGTTTAAAAAAAAAAAAAAAAGGGGGTAAAAAACACATTATGCTACTTGCACAATACAATCAAACACTGCAAAGGCCCCACTGAAAAGCACTAATACTCAACATGTGTTGTCTAATGTATCCAAAAGTGGGAAACTATCAACCTAAAGACCCTTAAAAAGGTACATTAGGACAGAACTTTACTGTAGTTATGAATGATATCATATCGTCATGGCAGCAGAGATTAAGGAAACAACAAATCCAAATAATAATTCCAATAAACAGGCAAAGTTATACACAGCAAAGCAGTCAAAATCAAAATCCAAACACCAGAACATAACCACCAGGTCAAAGGTCAAGAAGCAAAACACAAGAGAGCAAAGCACACAAGGGAAACAACGACAATCTGGAGTACATGAACACAGGTTGGCATGGGGGAAGACAACAGGTGGGCGTGGTTAGGTAATGGCGGGAAAACTAATGAAGACCAGGAACAGGAAGTGGGGAACAAAGGATATTAAACCAAACAAATCAGGAACTACAAAAAACACGATGGAAACAGAGTCCTGACATTTTACCAACAATACAGTTCTACATATTTAATCTTTCACACACAAGCCAGACACAAACTCTGTGAAGTCAAACACAGCAAAGCAGTCAAAGCCAGGAAAACAAATCCAGACAAGCACAAATCAGGCAAACGTCCAAAAACCAAGAAAATAAAACTCACCAGGTCAAAGATTGAGAAGCAAAACACCAGCGGGAACACAAGAGAACACGGGAGACAAACACAGTGTGGCAGGGACAAACTGAGGTAGCTGGGTACAGGCTGGTCAAACCAGGTACAGGATGTGGGCGTGGTTTAAATTAACAAAACCAGGAACTGGAAGTGGGTAAAAAAAAAAGGACTGTAATTAAAACAACTTCTAATGATACGACACTTTACTGATAACAATTGTACAGTCAGTATATTCACAATTTGTAATGTAAAATTTGATTATGCAAAAGAAACACAACTCACAGGAGAGGATTGGATAACTACTGAACCTAACAAGGCCTCACTACTCCTCTCCACATGTTTCAATCAGAGAAGATTGGAAATGTGTTTGAGATGCGGATGTCGCTAATTGTCTCCTGGACAGGGAAGAAAATCAGCTTCAGCCAATTTCAATAAAATAAACATCATAATAAACAACATAAACCATCTTTCCGAAACTACCTGGCAACCAATGCTCTCCGATGATTTTAACACTATTGGCTGCACTTGTATACATATAAATATTTAGTATCACTTTGAACTCAAGTGAAAGAGCATTGCCATCTTTCATTTCCTTCTCAAATTAAGTTATTTGTGTGTGGGGAGAAAAAAAATAAGCACAGTGATTACTGATTAGCCTCACAATCACTTCCTTTTTCCCTAGATTATAACTGTGACCGCATGAACGGCAGTTTGTATACTGCTGTGAAACAAATTCAGACGATTAGCTCTCTTGACTAAGTTTTAATTTGATTAAATGGATTTTACAAGATGTTTGAAAAACTAAAGGGAAAAAAGTGTGGGGGGGGGGTGAAAGGCAAGGAAACGCTGCACACGGAATGATAATATCTCTGACAGGATTCAGCCTGTGGACTCGGGGTTTAGTAATATAACACAACATTGCACTGTCAGAATGTATTTCCTCAATGATAAGATTTTGGCTGTTCATGCAACTATCCCCCCCCCCCCCCCCCCCACACACACACACACACACAAAGTGTATGCACAGACACGACGCACATCCATAAGCTGAAAACCCAAAGAAGCTAAAAGAACTGTATGTTACTGAGAGGCATAAAAATACTCTCCTGTCAGTGCGACTGCCTCTGCAAAAGTTCTCTCATCTATATTCCTGACAGATCCAGAGTTTCGCCCATTTGCTCTAAAAATATACATTTGTGTCAAATGAATGAAGCTATAATCAATCTCTCCCTCTGCCAATGTCAGGGCCAATGACAAAGCCATCCACTGTCCCTTTTTAACTCTGCCATCAGAGAAAGGAATTGGTAAATTACAACTGTGTCATAATTTGGAGTCGGGGCGAGGCTCCCCGCTGCTCCCCACTGCTCCCCGCACTCCATTTAAATGCGTTTTAATTCATCTTAACAGAATAAAACTGGGAGGGAATTCAAGACGTGACTCAAGAATTAGGGCCTGCACTTCATAGCTTAATTATATTTTAGTGCACTTACAATACCTCTAAAAGCTCATGTGATATGTAGCGTCTCCTCGGCGAGAGCGGCCGGCGGCTCGCGGGACGTGGGGGAAGGAGGAAGAGCTCGGGACTGCCTGGTACAAGCCTTCGAGCGAAACTGAAACGCCAGATGCTCACGGTTGAACGGGCTCCTCAAAGTGCCTTTACTGTCGCTCAGGAAGTCTGCGTCTGAGAGACGCAATATCTACATTATGTTCTTAAGTTACACCATCAAAGTCTCAAATATGGTGCTTTTGTGGTACAGATGAGCAGAGAATGAAAAATAAAAACATTCCCAGAGTCACAAAGAGATGATAGTGACTGATTTTGTCTGCTATCCACTCCATACATTGTCCTTTTTCTTCCTTATTTTACTGTATTGCAGCAGTTGGCAGCAGAGATGTGGCATTACTGCCTCCCACTTCTCTTTCTTTGCACAATCCATTTGTCTATATTATTTTCTTATCTAGGCCGAGTGCCAGCAATTAGTTTAATTTAGCTGAACTCAGCTAAGGGTCTGGTTTGTAAATTTAAAGAATTACATGTTCCATATGTTAGATTACTATACCACGGCATATTAGAGCCAAGTAGGAGGGTATGGGGGTAAGATTTCAAGAAAAAAGTCGTAGATTTATGAGATTAAAAGTGGAAGATTTATCAGACTGAAAGTGGAAAATCTACAAGAAAATAAAGTTGCAGATTTATGAGATTAAAAGTCGCAAATCTACGAGAAAAAAGATGCAGATTTATGAGATTAAAAGTAACAAATCTACGAGAAAATAAAGTTGCAGATTTATGAGATTATAAATCGTAAATCTGAGAAAACAGTTGCAGATTTATGAGATTAAAAGTGGCAGATTTATCAGACTGAAAGTGGCAAATCTACAAGAAAATAAATTTGCAGATTTATGAGATTAAAAGTCGCAAATCTACAAGAAAATAAAGTTGCAGATTTATCAGACTGAAAGTGGCAAATCTATGAGAAAAAAGCATCAGATTTATGAGATTAAAAATCACAAATCTATGAGAAAAAAGTTGTAGATTTATGAGATTAAAAGTGGCAAATCTACGAGAAAAAAAGTATCAGATTTATGAGAAAAAAAGTCGGAAAAATAGTCTTGTTTTTATCAAGCAATTTTGTCTCAAAGTTGAAACAGTTTGATTAAAAAGTGCGAATATGATACTTTTAATTTGAAATTCCACAAAAACTCTACAGTAAAAATGTCTGATGTACAGTATGGCTGTAGATGTCCTGAACACAACTTAGACCTGGTCAGAAGTTTTGAACAATTTTGTTTTCAAAATTGCGATTATTTTGGATTATAAGCGTGTGTGTGATGTCTTGAGAGAAAATTAAAACGTAGCACTTATCTGCACCTGAGGAGCAATGGCGGGGTTGGGTTACCTTGCTCAGGGGCACCACAGCCCTTGGCTTGTCCTCGGATTTGAACCAATAACCCTTGAGTAACAAAAGTCTAACCCATGATGCATTTGGATGCCGGGTGTGAACAGTCGTAGTAATCAGGTCACAGAGGACAGATGTTAATTCTAGGTCTGAATGGGACTTCACACTCCCACGTTCACACATTGGAGAAACGTCTAAACAAAGTGGAGAAAAAAACAATTCATTAAATTCTTCCATCTGTATCCTGTGGATAAATCACGGCGTAAACATTTAAACAGTATGTTTTGGAAAAACTCACAGTTAACAGTCAGTACATCTGCTTTTTTTTGGGGGGGGGGGGGGATATATTAGTCTGTAGGCCCAGATGAAAGCAAATTAGATGTTGAATAAATAATGGAACTGGCCGTGTCTTCTCCGCAGTCGCTTCCATTTAATTAAAGAGCGTTTTTGTCATTTCATGTTGGTAAAGAAGAGTCGCAGAAACATTTTTAGCGGCTGACGACGCACACGGAATCCTAATGGGTTAATGACGGAGCTTCACTTTCCATCAAGAACGCCGGAGCGAGTGTCATCAAGTCACTCGATGAGTCATCTGTCAGTTTCCGCGTTGAAGAGCTCCTCCAAGAGAACTGAGCAGGCATTCTGACGAGCGCTTAATCACTTCACACACGCGCGTCCATTACAACGTTATGTTTGTTCCTTTCATTGTAAGGATCTCCTGCTGCTGCTGCTTCATGGACTAATGGTGCTTGTTTGTTGTGTGTCATTATGAAAATGCTAACAGGGTTTGTCATTACGATCTCATTTTCTGATGCCGCTGTTTCAGTCGTCCTCTGAGGCCGAGTGCGGTGGCCGCGTCGGCTCGACTTTAATCCCGACTCCTCCGTTAATGTCTGGTTATTTTCCTTGCTCTCCTATCTGAGGACTTATTCTCTATAACAACATTTTTTTTTAAAGCGGGCATTAAGAGGCTTTGCAGTGGCAGTGCTTTGGCAGCCAAAAGGTCACTTTTGCAAATTGGGTTCATTAATCTTCGAGTGTACGGCGGCCCCAGTGGGACAGTCTTCATACACAGGCGCAGATTAAATTGGGGGAAAGCGCTCATAGATTAGCCTGAAAAAAGAGACTCTTCAGATGATAAAGACTCCTCAGATGAAAGTTGAGACTTGGCTCTCCAAAGTCAGATTGCCAGTTTCACTCATATCAGAGAGAGAGGGGGAGAGAGAGGGAGAGAGGGGGAGAGAGAGAGAGATGCAGGGCTGTGCAGTCATAGTCATGAGCGAGGGGGGATATATGAGCCCGGAGTGGAGTTTGACTGAGCTATGATTATACCATCAAGGATGATTATAGTCAGGCGTTTCTCTGACCCAGTGCATGACAGAATCTCTCCCTGTCCTCCCTCTCTCTCTCTCCCCCTCCTTCTTTCTTCTCCTGTCTAGATCTTGGGGTGAGTGCCAACTCTCCCACAGTAAAGCACCTGCTCAAGCAACGGGGGGGTGATATGAGCCCATAGCTGGCACCGCTGTGTACCAAGGTAAGGATAACTTCTAAGTGAACCATGGGCTGTAGAGATAGTGCCGGGCCTTTATGTTTTACCCTCAGCCCACTGGAATCAAACACAAGCCAAGGAGGCTGAAATATCGCCCGCGTGAACTCAGCCAAAATCTGCCAGATTTGGTTTCGCTCTGCAGACACGCTTGGCAAGGGACAGAATCTCTGAAAAGAGGGGAACCCTCTGCTATAATAATAATAACGATAATAATAATAATAATAAGGCGTGGTTGCATGGTTTGCCATTTCCATGCAGAGATCATCATACAGAGTCTGATATCAGTATCTGATATGGGTTATCTAAAATGAGCGCATTATTGGCGCCTTTACGATCTTAAAGCAGTAGAAGACCAACAAAAACCAACAAAAACCTGGTCTAAAGTCAATGGTGCAGTGTTTTCTTGGTCAGACTGTAGTTTGTGGGGGGTTTTCTGATCAAATGTCACCAGAGAGGCTCCGGAGGAACCAATCACAAGTGTGTTTTTTTACCTTAGTGCACTACTAGATAGCCATTAACCCTAGAAAACTACAACAAGCACGTTCGTTGATGCATTTTCCATTTTCTATTTTAATCATCCAGGGGTCACACCTCTTAGAAGTAGGAGGGGCCTACACCCTTTCCAGATTCATACTGAATCTCAAATGAGATTGAGATGCGGTCTTGTGTTAGCCAGACTAGCTGTAATATATGTATATATATATATAAATATATATAGAGATATAAATTATGGATGACTAGTTAAATTGCCAAAACAACTCTTTATTTCGCCCTTCATTTCACCTTTTTTTGAGCATTTATTTCATGTATTTAGCCGTTGCCAGTGTTCCCTGAACCCTCCCTCTTTTCAGTGCTCACAGGAGATACACTGGTTATTTTAACACAAACACCATAAATCATCCCTACATTTTGTTTATACTTTTTTTGAACCATGAGGGCAAAATGGCAACTGGTAGCGACGTCAACCATTGGCGTGTGAACAGCTGTTTTTCAAAGCCGAGAAAATTCACAATTTGGCCGGCAACATATTGAGCTTTTGCAAACCAGGCTCCTACTGGACGATATATATATATATATATATATACATATGGTCTATGTATGAGACATCGTAGTGTGATTCATGTGGCAGAGAGCACATAAGTATTGACGTGGTGAGTGACTCTGGAGATGAATAAACCACTCAAAATTCAATAAAAGTCCTGATCAGCAAATTTGTCCAGATTCTTAGTGTGGAGGATATAATGAGGTCTGGGGGTAATAAGATGGGAAAACTGTATTTATGCTTCAGGAAAGTAGTAAATTTAGTCAAATTTGACCAAACACTGGAGGAAAGTGAACCTTTATTTAACAAGGACGTCCCCTTGAGATTGAAATATCTTAATCAAGAGAGACGTGGCCAAAACACAAGCTCAGCTTAACAAAGTTACACAATTATCCAACAGAATGAATCCAAAGAGCATATTTAAACATACACAACACCATTTCCATCTTTGCGACCTGATCAGTTTTATAAGTAGCTTTTCAAATGCCAGCATGTAAGTACAGTACGATTTTGTTTTGTCAATACATATTTAATGATATTAACCTTCTATTAATTATTTTGCACTAATTCCTTTACTCACACAATCACTCATGCTCACCGTTATAGTTATCTACATCATTAAGCACGTACAGTACATCTGGATCAAAATCAGGCTGCTTTGTTTATCCCGTGGGGGGGAACTGGTGTGCGTAAATCCACTCCTACAGAATTAAATAAGGCTCATGAATAGAAAGCAAGGAATACGATTAAGATAAATATATACATTTACCGTGAAGAGAAAAACTCAATGTTTCGAATTACATCACAGTGAATAAATAACATTTTGCTCAGAAATGGTGAAGTGACCAGAGTCTCCAGATGTTCTGTAAAATCCAATCCAATCCAATCTTTGGATTCAGAATCTCTGTGTTCTGGACACAGTCTCTGTCCAGCGCCGCCGCCGTTATCGCACCACTAAAGAAGATTAGCAAAGATGGTCCTCAGTCTTTCAATGTTCTCATAAACCTAATGCAACTCTATTAAATCTTTACTGTATCGTAAAAGTGAAGCGTATTATCATAATATTGTAATGGCCATACTTTGAAGTGAGTCGCTCGGAATAAGGATGCCTGTGTGTCTGTGCCATACTTCCAGCATCCATGCTAATCATTGCCTTGAACCCAAAGCACCATCGGGGAAATGGCAACGAATGGCTGTGTAAATTAGATCTGGCCTTTCTAATAAACTCAATCAAAGTGTAATTTATCCATTTTGTTTGGACTAACCATCCTCACAGTGCAGATGATGTTGTGCATTTCCATGATGCTAATTCATAATTCACGTCTCATAAATGACTTATCATTTCCCTCTCCACTCTTTCTCTTTATGTTGTGGTTCCATGGGCAGCACTGGTCCACTAAGGCCTTGTTTGGACTGCAGCCCAAACTGGATTTGTAAGCATATCCAATCAGAATCTGATCTTCCTGACCAACTGTTCACATTATGTATTGAAAGTGATCACAGTCCTTCCACATGGTGTTTTATAGTTATAGTCTAAACAAGATAAACAAAATGAACGACATAAATACGTGCCCATTTCTGTCCCAAAGGGTTTCTTCTGATTTTTAAACTATTGTCTTCCACTGTGTCGATCATTTAATGCGCCTCCAATTAACTTTGTCAGGATTTGGCATGCGTAATTCTCCTTACCGTAAGTCCTAGACGTTTTGTAAGATCTAGAAAATTCAAAAACTATGGACTGGCAACGTGTCCAGGGTGTATCCCGCCTTTCGCCCGACGTCAGTAACTGCCAGATATCGGAAGTGAAAGTTTTCTTGGCTAAAACGGGCAGAATCACTCACTCGTTGCACATTTTTTTGACAATTCTACAGCCATGAAATGCAGATAATGGTTATGAGAGGGTTATTCTGTGGTTTGATGTTTGTCATCATGATAATAGCCATATAGACACCTGGATTTTATGTAAAGCCACATTTAAGATCGTAGCGCTAATGTGTTTCCTGCGTACATTATAAAGCGCGGGGGATTCGGCCTATGGCAAAGCAGTCATCAGTCACCTAATGAGAATTATTCTCACCTAAACATTGCCATTAAGAAGCGCTTTATAGGCCCTAATGAAACTACACCGAGTAAGACTTCCTGTAATGATCAGCGAGGATACAGATGGGATTTGTTGCTACACACAAACACGCACACTCGCGCTCAGACGTCGCATTTCATATTCTATCCACTGGGTGTGTAATGATGCCCGTTATTAAAGCGGGTAATTGTCTTGAAGTGCCGCTGCGTTATTGGATCCAGGGGCAGTTCTGCAGATACAATTGGAGGCAACTGGATGTAAAGTCGCTGAGCAGTGAAATGGAGAGCAGGGCTGAGCAGACACACAGGAGATGGTATCAGCATCAAAAGGAGATGCTCACATTGTGCTGTCTGACCCTTGTGAATGGCACTCTGCCCACCTGTTACCCTATCTGCCCCCCCGAGACTCTCACGGAGACTCTCACTGACTCTGCCCCCCCCTTTCCCTCCTGGAATCAGACACTCAGCTGAGGGGAAAATCTGATAAAGACCCTGCACAGTGCACATTCAGCCTTCAACAAGATCAGGCACACCAGCACAAATACTACATGGTACTGTGGACCGTATTGTACATACTATACGTCTGTGGTCACTGCACAGCAGATCACATCCTCGCGAACCACCAGGTCGTCAGCTGGTTGCCTTTTAATTATTCCCAAAAGTTAGAACAAAGACCCACAGTGAGGCTGTGGAAACAGCTGAGGGCAGAACAAAGTGTGGATACCTTTGAGAGCAGAATCAAGGCTTGTATGGCTTTTAATCTATTTATTTTTTCCCCTTATTTATATATTTTTGTTTGCCTATTTTTACCTAAGGCATCTTTCATAATTGTTATTATTTCATTCAATCATTATGTTATTTACTTTTTATTTAATTATTTATTTATTCATGTACTTATTCAAAAATGTTTATATATTATATTATATTATATTATACTATATTATATTATACTATATTATATTATATTATATTATATTATATTATATTATATTATATTATATTATACTATATTATATTATATTATATTATATTATATTTTATTTTATTATAATAATATTGCCCCCAGCTACAGGGAGGGGGGCAGGTCCAGTGTCCCTATCCTATAGCATGTATACTGTAACTGCGAGGGTTGTGTCACAATGAAAATCTTTGCCAAATCAAATAAACTGATCATCCTCTGTGGGGACCCCTATAAGAAGATAAGATGAGATGAAACCAGACAGTAAAGATAAAGGTTAGAAATAATAAATGTGCGATCTGCAATCTGTGAATGTACAATATAGAAAAATATCAACAATAAATAAGACTATAAAAAGGGGAAATAGAAGAAGAAAAAAAATATTATATTTTATTTGAATTGCTTTTTCATGTATGCTCCATTCTGGCCTCTGTGTTTTTTGTCGCGAGTGTGTCTGTGAAGCACTTTGTGTTCCATTTTTATTTGTTGGAAAAGTGCTACACAAATGAAGATTGAATGAGAAACACTGACAGGCATCCAAAGACAAATAGTGTCGTTGTAAAATCAAGCCACTAAAGACAGGTCGTTACTCAAGAAGGAAATACCCGCCGTCTTCTTTTCAGACAAATTTAGATCTTCATAGTTTGTTTTGGTTTTTTTTGATAAATACATCGCAATTCATCCGCCGCCCGCTCAACCTTTCCGCTGCTTTTAACTCAACTCGTCAGTCTGCCTGCCAAATCTTCCATTAGGCTGCTGTCACTACATTTATAATCTGCTCTGCAATAATTATCCCTGTGCTTCACATTTCACAGTTTTTGAAGTATTATTATTATTATTATTATTGTTGTTTTCAAGTCATTTTCATACGCTAATATAAAACCATCAAATCATTAAAATCTGACGAGCGTAAACACAAAGGAAAATGCGGTTTTAATTATGAACGCAAGATGCTACACCATGTTGTTGCAGGAGGGTGGAAAAGGTTAAAGGAATACTTCACCAATTTGCATTTAGCTTTGTATTACTAGACTAGGGCTAGTAGTTTTGAAAAATTGTGCTTCCCAAACTCAGTTTTCCCCTGAGGGGGGCGGGACCTCATTCCCAGAATGTAAACAGTGTCTGCCATCTTTGCTAACAGCTAAGCTAACAGGACCAAGTGTCACTAACAAAGAAAAGAATGAAGATATTTATCAATTCAGGGGAAACACAATTTTTCAAAAATACTACAACTATTCTAGTAATACGAAGCTAAATGCAAATCCGTGAAGTATGTGCCACCTGCTCTACAACAATTTTGGCTAGCATCAAAAACTTTTTTGGTGGTTTTGAGTAATAAAAATGCTATACCATTTACAAAACTGTAATAATACATTTATATGGTATTTCTATGATGCAAAATGCAGCAAAGTGATATGTAAGAGTAGCACTAGCAATTGCATTGATGATAAAAGGTAATATGCGCATACAAAAAAACAAAGAAAGACACATTTAAAAGACAAATTAAGCGAGAGGACAGTAAACACCACCAACAACAAATAATGTCTTTCCAACCGAACGTCGGAAGTTTTTAAAACTTGAAAGGATTTGCTGTAGAAATGGCAGTAAAGGTTTACGCGTCATCATTAATCAGTTTAGATAGCGTTGCAGGATAATGTGTAATAGTGTGTGTGTGTGTGTGTATCAGAGGCGATGGCACTCACCCAAAAGGGGTGTAAATCAGTGGATAAATGGATAAAACAGTGAAAACTGCAGCGGCTCCACCATAAACCAGCAAAAAAAAGCCGCTTCCAGCTAAAAGATGTTGTTGTGATTTATGAGCATATATTATCCTGAATGTACTGTGGCAATATTTAATGCAACAATTGCATATTTTATCGAGTTATGTGTGGTGGACCAAGCAGAAAAAAAAACAAAAAACTAAGCGAACCAAAATATATTAACTTAATCTGTTACTTTCATTGAAGGCTAGAGGCAAATGTTTTCTCTAACTTGAACTAATTCAACTGCAAAGGAGACCAATTAAAACGTGCACCGGCTCCGAATGAGCGGCGTATGTACGCTGAATAATCCCTAAAATGATATTTGTGTCACGCCTTACAGTTGGATCAAGGCCAAGAAATTGTGTCAGACTCTACAGAAATATCAATGACCAAACCTTGTTTATTTGTTGGAATAGCAGGGATTAGGAACTCAGAGGACACAGCGGAGTCAAATTGAGATTGTTTTCTTCTGCTGCTGTCGCACATGTTGTGCATTCAGAGACGGTCTTCTGTTTACTTTGTTGTAAGTGGTTATTTGACTTTCTAATGTGAATCACTGTTTTCTTTCCATCGCCGTGAACCTGTCGGGTCATTCTCCTCTGACCTCACTTTTGGACCATTGTCTGTTAACACTAGAGACGGTTGTGGGTTAAAATCCCCAGTAGTTTTTGAAATAGTCGGCCCATCTGGCACCTCGATGCTTATACATTTGTGTATACACCAGCAGCGCAGGGGAAGACGGGATAAAAGAAGTGTTTATCTGATAAAACTGGGAAATGACTGGGTTATTTTGAGCAGGAGAATTCACCCTTTGGGACTTTTCATTCACGCTAATTTGTGTTTCCAGTCATACTCAAACCTGTTGCTCTTGCCGCCTTCTCTCTTGACATAACTCAAATGACTTCCTGGCTGTTGCCGGGCAGATCTAAACAAGGCCCTACTGAGAAACACAGAGCGCCGAGTGGAGGATGAATCATTTGACAACACTTTGAATGTAACATTTAGAAGTTCCCGCACCATGGTTTTAACAAGCAGATAATATATCAGTGTACCTAATAAAGTGGCCGGTGAGTGTTGAATGTAACACACCGATTAGGGCGTCAGTGACTCACAAAGAAGACGAAACAAAAAAGGGAAGCGTCCCTGGGGGGGTTAAACATTTCCAATTAAGCAGCACTGACCCCTGGACGCGGGGCTGAAATCAAAAGTCACTTTCAGAGTCCGCCTTTCCTTTTGTTGCCTCTCTGGTTCAACAACAACAACAAAAGCCATCCTCCTTTACGGCGTCATTGAACTTCTTGTTAAACGCTGGCCCCACAAACAACATTAATCTATTTCCTGTCCAGCTGTGCACAGTGTGAAGCGGCGCTGGCAGAAGAAGAAGGAGGTGGACTCCCATTACCCTGCTCTCTAACCAGCCAGCTGGTGTCATTGGAGCTCTCTCCTGACGTGAACCACAGGGTTGAACGCTCAGTAGCCGGAGCTGTGGGTTGGTGTAATAGTTTAGCGACTTAAAAACAGCACTTTGCTGGAGTCATTTTATCAGCAGGGTGTCTTTCAGGAATAGAGTCCACGGGCATACTGTTACGGGAACCACCCCCCCCCCCCACCGTCTAACGCACAACACCTCACAATTACATACACGGAGACAACTACACCTTTCTGAAGCTATATCTGACCTCTCTAATTAGACCCATCATGTTGGCGTGAGGAGTCGACAGTGGAGAGCCTAACGGTGTTACATTCTCACTTTTGGAGAGAGACACAGAGCAGAAAAGACATAATGACTCTGTGCAGCCGACACTTTCTGAGACACCACTCTTCAAAATAAAAGTGTGAAAGCTCCTCTGTCCAGAGAGTAGCAAACACAGCAACACCACATTTTCTTTAGAACTTCCAGGGATCAGAAAGTGTTTAATTCCGCGGGGTGTGGATTAACTCCATATGCTTGTGATATTAAACATGTATTATAACAGACGCCATGCTGGGCCACACTTCCTCTCATTTTTTACACAGCAACTGAAAAAGCCGAGCTTTTTCCACCCTTTTTATTTTTTCACAGGCCTCTCACTCCTGTGTCCTGTGGGGATTGTTTTCCTTTTGCCAAACACCACATGGATTTTAACATAAAAAGGACAAAGGAGGGATTTTCTTTTAATCCAAATGTCTAAGAGAGGGGAGTTTATTTGGTCGCCGTCTTAGTTAATGCAGTGTGCTGCTTTAAGACGGAGCAGCAGGGAGAGAAACATGGGACAAGAGAAGTCATCACAGTGCAGAGGAATTGGGATCCGTGCAGGTGTGAGAATCCTGCAATTGCTCTTGATTAAACATTTCGCACACGGCGCGATATTTCTTCGTCATGTCGGCAGGGTAACGGGCGAACATGAATCATTCTGCCCCGCGCGCCGGCGACTGCGCACTGTCGGGTTTTCAGAAATCCGTCCGTGCGATTTGTCTGCGAGGCGTCTTCTCATCTGCTCCACTCACCTCGGTCACATCCATCACATCAAGCCTCCATCTCTTGTCTCATGAAAGGCAGTCCATTACAGCATATTAGCAGCAGAGTGAGGCAGGGAGATAAGGGAGGCTGCTGATCAAACACAGACAAATCGCCACGGACAGAAACACACATTTGTTGCTCGACGTTTAGCTTTGATCTCTGACTCTGCCGAGAGCCAAAGAGAGAGAAGTAAGTCTCAGCCTTTGAACTGGAGCTTTTTAGAGGAGGTCTCTCTCTCTCCCCCTCTCTGACTCTCCCACACTCCCCCTCTCTCGCTCTTACAGAGATGACGTGTACACTCATACTCCACCACTGATAGTTCCTACATATTGAGCAGGACAGTGTACGGGGAAATATACAGAACGGGGCGGCGCAGAAGATCCACATCACTGAGAGAGAACATGACACAGGTGGACGATGACGCTGATCATTCCGGACGCCGGGTCTCTGCTCGGCTGACAGCGGCCTATTACGGTGAAAGGTTTAACATCAGTGTCCTTATAAAACCTACATACACCTACAAATCACAGTCAACGCGTGGCCTCAACAGGTTAGGACTGGAGGGGACCTCAGTTTTAGCAGAGGTGGCAAAAGCACTCACATTCTTCACGTGAGTCAAAGAGTGGTGGGAGTAGATGTACACTTTGGTACACGGATAGTTTCCTTTGTTTATTAACGACCTGCATATTGGGGGAATGTCTTGCGTGTCTGAATCTGTTCCATTTTTGTTGACAGCGTTCCCACATTCACTTTCTACAGCCACGTCTCTGACAGTGAGGCTCTCTCTCTGTGGTGTCAGATCCTTTGTGTCGTGTTGAAATCAGTCTTGATAAGGTCGGGGAAGCAGCGCCGCTAATTCTCCTGGACAAAAGTATTCAGATATATGAGGGACTGTAATGACGTATTTAAATAAAATACACATACAGGACTTTAATGTGGAGTTGGTAACAGCTTCCACTCTTCCTGGAAGACTTTGCTCAAGTGTGTTTCTATGTGAATTTGTGCTAATTCACCCTGTTGAGCATTTATGAGGTACTGGGACTTGGACGAGAAGACCCCGGCTCACAATCTCTGTCCCAGTTCACCCCAAAGCTGAACAATGGAGATGGGGTTGGGGTCAGGGCTCTATGTGCGGGCCCCTCAAGTTCTTCCACATCAAACTCAAAGTCAAACCATTGACTTTATAGTCATGTTGGAATAGAAAAGGACCTTCTTAAAACTATTGCCACAACTTCGGAAGCAGCCTTGTCCAAAATGTCTTGGTATGCTTAAACGTTGCCCTTCATTGGAGATAAGGGACCTGGCTACTTTTGTCCATATAGTGTATAATATGTGAGTTAAGTACAGATATGTATTGGGAGGAGAAAAGTCAACATCATTAGAAAACAGATCTCTTATTCTGGCATATGAGATTATTAATGATCCCCAGTCGTGTTTTCTGTGAGGACTTTCAGCTGTTACCATCAGCCGTGTCCTTTAGTCCTTTTTAGCGTCTGTATGTAAAACAAACAGGACGAAGTTTCCAGTTCGTATTCAGGAAGCCGTCAGTGCGGTGTCCAGTAACAGTTCAAGAAATGGTCAGCTCACTTGATGAATGAATGAACTAAACCTCATGGCAAAGACATCTTTTAACAAGTCATTTGGGTGTTTTTTTAAGACTTGTTTGTGGAAGAATTGTTCATACGTTGTTTCTTTGTTGTTTGCCTTACCCTAACAAACGATTGGTACTTCTGTATTTTAGGCATGGGGTCATCTCATCTCATCTGTTTTGATATCTCGCGCTTCGTTTTATCTCACATGCGCCCTCGTCGTCACGTCGCATCACGTGTGCACACAAACATACCCACATACGGTGGAGGGTGAGATTGTTTTTGTAGCACAGGAATAACAGATAAGTGGCCACTGTGTGTCTAAGCTGTCAGCGGTGGATCATCTCATTTCCTGACCAGTCCAGCCCCCCGGCCCCCTGTGTGTTATTACAAACAGCCCAGATCATGTGACAGGGGAGGGAGATTACTGGAGAAACTAATTGAGGCTGCTCTGTGTGTTCTCTGGTGGAGAACAGTGGGGTGACTGTTTGGCCAGGCGGTTTGATACTCGACGCCCCCCCCTTGTCCCCTTCAACAACAAAATGTCTATTACAAACAATGACCCTGTCCGAGCCAACAGACCTGGCCAGGCCGTGGTGATCCAGATCAGTCCTTTGAAGCTCTGGGATTCCCCCTATTCTGAAGGGGGTAAAAGGGTATGGGATTAGCCATGCATCCATGCACCTGGCTCAGCTTGTCATCTGATTTGTTAGATCTTATTTAAGATGATATTTCACTTGTGATCAGGAACGGCGCCTCTTTCATGACGAAACTAGGGGTTATACTCGAGATTTTTAAAACCCAGTGAAAACCCGTGGGTGAAATGTGACAACATAAATGCCCCAGAAACAAAGACAGTCACAGGAAGAGGAAAATAACAATACACTAGAGCTCAGTCACAATGTTACAGTCGTTTCTATTCTTCTCGTCGTATCTTTTACTTCGGTCTCTCGTTCAAAGTCAGCTGCGACGGAAAACAATTTTAAGAAGGTAATAAAATGAGGAAAGACTCATTAAAAAAAGTGAGTACTGTCCCAAGTTGTTAAAAGTAAGGTTCACCCCTAAATGGCATATAAGGAATGGACATAGTGATCAAGTTTGCTGGCTGAGGACAACTTTTAATGGATTTAATGGACTCAGTCACTAGTTTCAGCTCTTCTTCATTAAAACATGATGTCAATATTGTAAATTATGTTCCCATTTAGAGGAACATAGAAATTGAAGAATCTCAAGGCATTAAACTGGGATTTCAGATTCAAATTGGTGACGTCACTACCTGCTGCCTCTTGGGTTTGGTAAAAACAGAGGGAAGCTATCTTAGCAAAGCGCAAAATTAGCAAAATTATATCAAAATTTCCATTGCTGCCAAAAATGAATCAGACGAAGAGGAAAAAAAGCATATGTTCACCTGGGTCTAGTATTCCAAAATCCTGCCATGCCAATCAAACACATTCCTACTGGTTAAAAACAAACAACAACAAAAAACCTGGGAATAAACAGTTTATTTTAATTAGTGGGAATGGGGTAAAAAGTGTGAAAATCAGACATGAAACACAAAGAAATATTTTATGTTCTTTCTATTTCTGTGATGTGCTGTACGTTACACCGTAGGTTCACTGGTGCTAAGTCAACCTTGAATGCACCACTCTAGGCTTTATTCTTTCCCCTATGTCTTGACCTTCTGCATTATTGATAGCAGCGCCTGGTGCTACAGTTGCCGTGTAAAACAACAGCCCGGCTCCCAGCGTCACCAGCTCTGCCTCAGTACCATTCAGTGGCATTGTTACCTACAGTATAGTGAAGCTGGAGAGAGGCCGCTGCCACCAGCAGCCAGGGCTCTCCGCTTCTCACAGGAACAACTGTCAGTGAGCGTTTGCCCGGAGTGGAGCAGTATGGCTGTCACACAGTGCTATTATTATGACACAGCACTGGGTCAGGCCGGGGCTCCGGGGTGAAACAAAGTGATCCTGTGTCATCACTTTCAGCCATAGAACAGTAAACTGTCAGGCCTCAGTGAGCATGCATTCACGTTAGCGGCTACGCAAAATCCCTATTGACAGGACACGGGGCCCTTTGAACTATGCAAACGAGTATTCACACCAACGAAACAACAGTTCGGTGTGACGTGGATACGGAGGAGGTTTTTGAATAATACAGTGACCCCTGATACCCACTGCAATCGCGTAGCGAAAATTGCATTCCCACATAAATAAACTGTCAGCTGACGTCAGAGAAACCTTTTACGCGACAAAAGCAACGGCTTTGTGGCAGGACGCCACACTGTTCACATCCATTGACATAATGTACCAGGCAGCATAACGTCCTGGTAACATCCAACATAAACAGATTTTGTGGTTAACTCTGTGTAAATAATGGACTCAGTCTAACTGACATAGCTGACACAGCGATTACACTGCCTGTTGCTAATGCTAACGTTATGCTAATGCGATACTTATCCTTCTGCTTTAGCCGGCAGACTCCAGAGTTGAATAATTTGTCACAAAGCCAAATTGCATCCATTTGTTTCCCTTCAGGCTCTTGTAAACTTTCAGCGACTCTCTGGAGCAAGATGAAGGGAAGTTAATCAGGAAGTTGAAGATGTCTGATACTACAGGTCGAGAATAATGTCCTCTTTGGCCGTTTCCAAACTTGTAAAAAGCATGCTGGGGGCATTATAAGGATCAGATATATTCAGTCTGTCAAGTTTTGCAATACATCGGTTGATCTACGTGGTGCTCAGTGAACTCTGACAGGTTGGATCCAGGGACCAAGTCATGTGACATCCGGAGCTCCATATCTCTATATATACCAGGCAATATGCCCGCTGTATTCATAAAAGTGAAGATAGTGGATAGCTGTTGTGCCCCCGGATGAAAAAACAGTCATTGATGACTGATTCTGATTTGTCTTGACATAAAACAAATCAGAGAGAATATAGCGTGGAGCTTATGGAGCTTAATCAAAATTGTTTTCAACTTCTGTGACAATAGTTTGAATCAAATTTGTTTATATTCAAAAGTGACGCTCCAACATGTGAAGTTATGCCATAAAAAGCACCTGGGAGATAGCTTTACCTTAAAGCATCAATGTCCATGTTGCAGGGTTGAACACATTGGATATCTTCCTTGTATATATTCAAAAACATGTATTTGTTCCAGCTTTAAAGCACACTGGATGTCTAAAAGACACACCAAGTCAGGGTTAGGGTTTTTTGCTGGCCGTTTGACTCTTGACCTAAATCACAAATGCAGTTCAGTTGAGTGGTAGCATATATTTTGTGAGACAGGACTGCATAAACAGTCCCATATATGCTGATGCTTATAACTGATCCCTAAACACACTTCTTGCTAGAGAAGATCCAGGCCCTGCAGCCAGTGAAGCAGACAGTGGGGGATGGGTTTGTATAAAAAGTGAGGGATTGTATTTCCACTCAGGAAATGGTCCCCAGAGTTTTAATGCGCAGTCCTGCCCAGTTCCCAGCCTAGTGCCAGTGCCAAGGCCGGCACAGGCGCCAAAGCACACTGGACAGGTCTGATAGCACATTTACAAGTAGGAACCCGAGAGCCACTGTGCCCTTAGAGCTTGGCTACTTGCGCTGAATCTCAAATGACACCCTCTCACCACCAATAAAGCAATACTCTTGACCACTTCTGTGTCAAGTGGCCCTCTGGTCATAAGTAATGCACTATATGTGAAACTGGGAGATCTGATCCAGGCTCTTGGGACTGATCAAACTTCTTGAACAGGATTCTTTCAGGGTGGTGCGGAAATGATGACTGAGCTTTCGTACATGCTTAGGTCATCAGGGGTGGAAGTATTTGTTACACAGTTGACCACTGAGTTGGGTTGGTGGCCTTGTCAGGTCTTATGGGAATCCTTCCATTGACGGAGCAGCACCAATTCAGTTGTGCTTGAAAAAGGCCAAAGAAGCCATTCTTATGCGATAAAATAATTACATCAACGGAAAAGCAATGAGATTTATGAACTCTCATGTTAGCTGTGCTCGGAGCCACCCACATACTGTATTTCTGTTCACATAGATGTTGGTCGTCGGATTTGTGGAGCGGAGACTCGTTACGTTTCTGTACAGTGTGGTCACAACGTGCCTACGACCACCTACCAAAGTGGTTTGGCAGATCGGATAACAATCCGTCCTCGAGTGTATTTACACATGTACTTTACAAGTGGTCAGGCACTATCTGATTGCAATCCGATCACAGGAAATGCATTTTAATGCCGGGTGTAAAGGGGGCTCATGGTTAAATAAATAAGAACCTTATTTGTTTAACCTGAATAGCTTAAAGCTAGCTTAAGATTCCCCCCCACCTTATATTACTGACTTTTTAAACTGCTATGATGGCAATGGCAACATATATAGTGATTTTCTGAGTCGACTTTTCTTTGCACACTATATGGCTCTTCAGCCTACAGGACTGCTGATGCAAGTTGAAAGATTCAGCTTCACTGGACCAGACAGCCGTGAATCTTAATCATCCATGCTCGCATGATCACCAACAAATCCCTGACAACTGCTGTTCATCTATGTGGCAACACCGCTACCATCCCACATACTGTCATGACTTCACTTCCCTACACTCATATACCATTAAGACTGCACCACACTGATCTAGACACACAAGCATCATAAATAAAGCACAACCATTTGTTATCACACATTGCATGAGAGAACGTCCTTGGAGAATCGTCAAAACAATGTGATAGAGGCTGTATCATCCAGGGATTAGTCCCTAGACTGTGTCAACCTCTAAATGCACTGAAATAGAATTAAATTCACACGGCTCCTTCACTTCCCACAATGCATCTTAGTGAGCTTTTCATACAATCCCCACCCTAATAAGCAGACATATTTCAAAATCCACACTTAATTAAGAGCTTAACGGTATTGAGCAACGTCTCTTAATGTCTTCTCTAACTGCAAGAGCACTGAAAAACAAAATGTGTAACACGACTATGTCTTTGTGCTTCAGATAATGTCTTGATTCATGTCATCAATACTCCACCCAACAATGTCTTGCAACAAAATCTCCGCCTCCTCCTTTATACGTTAGTCACGCAGTTTTTCACAGCATTTCAAAACAAGGTATAAACACGGCTCTGCTAGGTTACTCAGGTGGAAGGCCATGAACACGAAGGAGAAAAGAGAAGCACATCCGCAGATAATCCCTGGATGGCATGTCTTTGTCTCTGATACCTTCTCTGCCACACACAGACTGTGGAAACAATAAGGACACTACTGGTGAATTGAAAGTCCAATATGTAAAATTCAGGAGGTTTATTGACAGAGATATCTATAAGTATGTTTGGATAATCCCTTCAAAAAAACAGGGTTGTTTTTGTAGCCTGAATAAGTCTCTAGGCAAGGACCTTGTTTCATTAAGGTCGCCATCAAAGAAACTGTTAATGTACAGACAAATGGAAGTGACGTGGTTGCGACGTGCCGCCATTACAAATCGCCTGCTTTACTTTCTCAGCTTTTTATAAAGCAGTGAGCGCTTTCAGTGCGTCTTTTGATATGAGCCAAAGAAATACGTCCCACTGGTCTTCTGTCAACTCTGAAATAAGATGTGAAGGTTTGCCATCCATCATTAGTAGCATCGCTATATGTAGCACATAGCATTACATGTAGCTTTGCATGCAGCGTACCGTCTATTTAGCAGGCGCTACATGCGACGCTACATGTAGCCTGCAGCGCCACATGTAGCACGTAGCATTACATGCAATGTACCGTCTTCTTAGCAGACGCTACATGTAGCCTGCAGCGCCACATATAGCACGTAGCAATGTACCGTCTACTTTGCAGACACTACATGTGGTGCTACATGTAGCCTGCAGCGCCACATGTAGCACGTAGCGATGTACCGTCTACTTTGCAGACACTACATGTGATGCTACATGCTACATTTAGCCTGCAGTGCCACATGTAGCACGTAGCATTACATGCAATGCACCGTCTACTTAGCAGAAACTACATGTGGCGCTACATGTAGCCTGCAGCGCCACATGTAGCACGTAGCAATGTACCGTCTACTTTGCAGACACTACATGTGGTGCTACATGCTACATGTAGTTTCTGCTAAATGGACGGTACAACACGTGATGCTACCATGTTTCTACAGCAGTCCAAATGGACGTGTGTTTTCAGTTTAAAAGTGTTTACCGCGCTAAAAAGACACAAAATCGACAAAGAAGAGGGAAAAAAGGTGGAAAGAGAGGGTTGCGTGAAGGAATTCTCCATTCGGTGCACTCTGCTGTTCCACCATAAGATGTCACTCAATCTGACAAAGTGTATCTTTAAAATAAAGTCGACCACATGGTCGTCAACAAGTCAGTGGGGTTCGCTCACAACGGCAGCAGCTTAAAACTGACAGTTTGCTGCAGAGTTAATTGGAGAATTAAACAATCAGAGTTCCATCCACCTGCGCCGCAGATAATGTGACACTCACAGAAACCACTAATGCACCGCTCCCTAATCCTGACCCCTTACCATTGTTCCCTGTGGCACTTTCATTATCCCGCTGATGTAACGTGAACAGGTTGTTGCTTCACACACAGATTGGACGCATTAAACCCAACATGCTCGTAGAAATGTGGGTGAATTAATGACGGAGGCAATTAGAGCAAATTTGCAGGTACAATTCTGATTCATTACTGAATTATCACTGTCACTGACCATTTAGCGGTGCCATAAAAAATAATCACGCTCCATTATGAAGAATATGGCGGCACAGCTCTTCAGTATGCCGCGGCGTTGTGGAGTGAATTTGTTTATTTACGGCTGACTGGCTCTTGATTACTCAACGTTTGACAAGAACAAATTCACAGTCATGCCAATTTTCCTCTGAACCGTGCGCCGTGATAAAGACAACAGGGCTTTGATGGATTCTCTCGGGGGACTGATCATGTCAGCCTGATAAGACAACACTCGTTAAAGGGACACATACCACTTCTTTTGAGCACATTTGATTAGGGTTTGTAAATTACATGCGTTCCCAGAGGAGATGTCTCCGGGACATGCAAATGGAAGTCAGACTGCGATTTCGTCGGCACGTGCAAACGACAGTGACTCGTGACTGCCCTTAATGTCCTTAACGTTGGCTTTTTTGAAAAACACGGCGTCACTACAAAATACTTAAGTGTCCCACAATGCCGACAAATAACCTTCAGTGAAGTGAAGGCAAAACCAGCTGCATTAATGGAAGAATCATACAGCCTTGATGTATTAGGACCAAACAGCATATGAATCAGGCAGGGAAATAGAGAGTGAATTAGCACTGGGACAGGTCTCCTCCCGCCAGCCTTCCGCCAGCCTCCCATCATTCATTATGATGATCTATGGCTGCTCTTTATGCCCTGACTTGATATTTCAGACTCATGTGAGGTGCGGATCATTAGGGAAAGCTTTTACCATTAATAAGCAGACGTTGTTTACATGACTAATACTCCAAGAGGCAATGAGGTTGAAGCATTTAGAAAAGGACATTCATCTTCCCCACACCAGTAAATATCACCCAGATGCTATTGAAATTTACTGGGCTATAGGAGAAAACAGCTGGAGTGGGGAGACTTCATCATTGCAGGCAAGGTGAAGGCAGAAAAAAGGAATGAAAGGAGCCAACCGACCGTGTGCCGATTTGTTTGATTAAAGAAAAGCAAAGTATGGGATAGAACTTTGGAAATCTTTGGTGGAGAGCGTGTAAGGTATCTGAGTGTGTTTGGAGTGGGGAGTGGACTCAGGACTCAGGTTTGGCTGTTTGCCCAGGGAGTCAGTCTTTGCTGTTGTTCTTATCAGCCCAATTAATACCCAACCAGAGGTAAACAGGCCACAGCGCTATCAGCGCGCTGAGACACAGAGTGATAAGGCAAAGTGTTGAGTCGTCTCATGAGCATCCGCACATGTAAACACACCGGGGGGGGGGGGGCGTGTAGGCTGACTGCTCAGTGACATCATCGCGGTGACAAAATGAAAACTTGCTGCCCAAATCCTTTCATGAATTCTTTACAGTTAACTCTCAGGTCCATTCTTATAACACCAGACAGACTGATAAACTTCATCCCCCTTTTTGCCGCACTACTCATACTCAGTTTTCTTTTGCTCACAGAGGCTCCATACTTTGGAATTCCCATCTTCATGTTGTTAAATTATCTTCATCCCTCAATACTTTTAAGTTAAGACTGAAAGCTTACCTGTTAAATCAAAGTTCCTAATAGTTTCTTTTCCAGTATATTTCCAGTATATTTGTCATTGGATCATTATCTCTTTACATGCTTATACACTCAGTTAAATACAATCATTTTATATTTATACATACCCATGTTTTTATTTCTGACTTCTTTGAGTGTCTGCTATAAAATGGCACTTGTATTGCTTCCTTTTTTGTTGTTATTTGTTGTTGCTTTCTCCTATTGTTGTTGTTGTTGATTTATCCTTTGAATGTGTATATTTCTTGGGGAGGTGCTTCTTATAAGCCCATGTAGGGTTTTTTAACCTCTCCTGCACTTACTATTCTTCTTTAATTTCTGTTTTTTGTAATTGTCGTTTTTTTTTATGGTGCAAATAAATAAATACAAAAAATACAAATACAAATTAAAGGAGATAAAAACTGAACTGATTTGTTTTGTAAAATCTTGGTTACATTTGTTACTGTATGACTGAATGTTGTACTGCAGGGCCAACACACACACACACACACACACACGGGGGAAATCAAAACAGATGATCCAGTCATTTAAAGGTCCAGTGTGTGAGAATTAGTGACATTTAATGGTGAGACAGCAGACTGTAACAAAAATGGAGGACCCCTCCTCTTCCTCAGAGCATCAGGGGACTGCGATGACCTTCGCATTAGACACAAAGGATGCTGTTTCTCTTTGTTTGTGCAGTAAGCTTCAAAACACTCAACGCTAATTCTCCCTTATCTTTATCTTCCTCTTATTCTCAGGATACAAAAGCGAAAAACAATGTTTATTTTAAAGCCCTTACGCTCTTGTACAGATATACTTACGTATGTGTAGTAGTAGTATCATTTCTGCCAATAAACCCTCCTACGGTATATGTTACACGCTGGACCTTTAACATTTAGCAGAAACGAAGGAAATTAATGCTTCAGTGAAGTTTTTTTTGCCACTCCGAAGGACGTGGGAGCTCGTGTTTCTGTGCGTGCACTCTTAAAACGTTAAAAGTGAATGTAAATAGATACCGGGACCCTCCAAACATCATCTTATCATAACATAAAAAACACAGAAGAGTTTGTTTCGATGGCATACTAACGAATAACTGTGTTATATTACAATTGTGATAGAAAAGGATATTATGGGAGAGTGGGGGACGGACGGTGGAAAGACCAGCAGTTATGATTTATAATATTCCTGTAGAAACAGGCAGGAGAGGAGGACAGCTGCTGTATATTCCCGCTAACAGATAGCTGATAGCTCATTGATGACAGCAGAGACGTGTCCTTCCACGCCTATGGCTCATTGAGATGAGGTTTTAGGCCCGCCTCCGCGCCTCTGACCCAATCGGGAAGAGCGAGCGGTTTAACTTGTCATCCCTTTTGAGAACGATGTAATTAACAGGCTCTGATGAGCAGCTCCATCTCCGCAGACAGGAGGAGATTGGCCTGATTTTGGAGCGAGTGTATGTGTGTGAGACAGGGAGAGAAAAGAAAGAGGTTTAAAAATAGGACCGAGAGAAACACACCTGGCAAATACTGTACGAGCAACATCCCGGAGCAGATTTGTCCTTGAATGCAACCTTGTGGGATTTCCTTTGATTTTCAAGTATTTTATTATCTCAGTTAAAAAAAAAAAATATGTGGAAAAACCCCTGATACATGCCAGCAGAGTCTTAGGAGTGCAATTACTACACCTTATCAAATCGTTTTTTTTTTTGTTTTTTTTTAAATCTGGAAAGTAGAATTCATTATTAGCTTGTTGACTTGAGAGGAAATGGCAAGTGCTATCATCAGGATTCCAGTGGAGTCAGGGCTGCACTTCTTCCTGTGTCTCCTGGGGATAAACATTTCAGGCAGATTATCTGTATTATTTCTGCCTGTGCCAGCAACGACGTCGCCTCGTGGCACCACAGGAAACAAGCGATTCATCCGGAATAATATTTGGAAATGGCAGTGGTGATTCATAATTTATGGTTACACGGTACATGTTGTGTTTTCATGATGTCGTCGCGTGTACACATGCATGAGCTGGAGTGCAATTTTTAGGAGAAACGTCTGTATTGTGACGTTGAGTGAGTTTTCTCGAGGGATCGACTGAAAGAGGCAGTAAACCTATGCCATATACTGGCATATACGTACTACTAAAACTTTCAGTAAGAGGTCATGTCCTTTCCTAACTACTATATTTAGACGACATCTACAAATGTTACAATACATACAGCCGGCCCTTGTGTAGCAAAGGAAATCTTAATAAAAATGAATAAACCGTAAATAGAAAATCGCCTTCTATTGTATGATACCAACTGTGTACTTTATCATTTTCATCTGAGTAGAAACATCATTTACAAAAATAACAACTGAGACTATGAACTCCTCGGGTAGGCCACATGCCGCAAGAACACCCCAGGTCCATGACCTGGTCGAAACCGGGTTCTCTGGTTTCCTCCCACAGTCCAAAAACATGCAGATTAGGCAAATTGGACACTCTAAATAGTGCGAGAGTGGATGGTTGTTTGCCTTCTTGTGTCCCTGTAGTGGACAGGCGACCTGGGTTTGGCACCAGCGACCCCTGCGACCCTCATGTAGAGGATAACGCGGTAGATTTAAGATTTATACTTTATTAATCCCCTTAGGGAAATAGTTTCTCTGCATTTGACCCATCCTAGCAGTGGGCTGCCACACTGAGTAGCGCCCGGGGAGCAATGGGGGTTGGGGAACCTTGCTCAGGAGTACCCCAGCCCTTTTGACCTGGTGGGGACTTGAACCGGCAACATTCCGGTTACAAGCTAAGTTCCCTTTCCACTTGGCCACGGGCTGCCCCAAGATGAGCGAGTGAACTCGTCAGGTAAATGCTTACTTAGTGAGAAGTAGACTTAATTTCTCAAAGACTTCCGTCCCCTGGTGGCTATTCAATATATTCCCACTTCCTGATTAGCTCCACCCGACAAACTGGAAGACTCCGTCCCCTTTTTATATATGGACTATGTGTGGGTCATGAATGGTCTGTTTTTTATTCTGATATTTTAAATATTACCTGTAATGTTTAAATTCTACCTATAATTAAGGAATTAATTCCAATAACAGTTTCAACAGCGATTTCCTTCACTTTAATTTTACCTTACGCATGTTAGGATTAGAACTGTCCTAACATGTCCCTGAAGAGAAATTAATGGTTGTAATGGGTTGGCCTTTGTAAGCCGCAAAGGCTTCTGGGAAAGTGAATGAAAATTCAGTGACTTAATGCAAATTTTGAGTAGCTGAGCAATTATTGTGATTCCATTCAATCGAGTGAGCACTAAGAGAGGACAGACGTCTGCCAAGGCCGCTCTATTTCCCGCATCGCCACCAAACATTCTGCCGTAGGTCAGAACCTACGTTCACACAACATTTAATCCAAATCTGTCGTATTCTAACCCTCACGTTATTCTATAAAAAAATGTCCATCCAGCATCAAATCATCATCTTCAGATGTAATTATTTCATTCTCATTAGAAATGCAAACGGTTGCCTGTACGTTTACACTGGCTAATCTGTCATTATTGAGACAGTAAGAGCTCTTAGTGGGAGACAGAGTGGGAAAAACACTTCACCATAAGTGCTTCCAGTTTCGGGGAATCTTAACATACCGTGTCCATTGTGAAGCTCTTAACAAAAAAGAACTAAAAAAAGAAACCAACAGCCCACAACATGACGAAACTCAAATGCTGTTGCTGATTTTTATTGACATTTTACAGGATGGTATCGGATTTTACATTTTCATCTGTCCGATAGCCGATTTAGTGATTTTGACCAATACTGGACTGATACTGAATATCGTAATCGGCTGGAAGTGGGAGGGGTCTACACTACACCCTTTCCAGACTCATACTCAATCTTGAGATGCAGTCTGGTGTTAGCCAGGCTAAGCTAACATAGCATCAATTTGTCCAAAATGTACTTTTACCATGTTCCTGGGTCAAAGTATTGTGTGTGAGAGATTGAATCATGTAAATTTAATTTGGTCTAATGCGAAAAATGAAGTGTTTTAGTTGGACGAACACAATAATTCTACTTTTTTCCCATCGTCATGTAAATGTGCTGAGTCACTGTAACAGAGAGTGAAATACATGCTGGGATGAACTTATCTCCACTAGTGAGAACAGCTCAGAAACATAACAATGTCTTTTCTTACAGAATATTCCACTGACATTAACATCCATCTGAAATATGAACCAACAAGCCGGAGCAGAAAAACCCTGGAAGCCGGCAGAGAAATGGACATTAACGGCAGTGTAGATTATTCTGCCTCAATTTAGGATTTTGTTGCTAAATCTTCTGAATTCAGTGTCACAGAATAAAACTGTCGCTCCCAGTGCGCGCGCTTAGCTTTTCACAGAATGTGCTGGTTTGCTTATCTCCACACTTTCCATGTTTTTCTAACCGGACGTAAACAATATCCACGCGGACAATAGTGCACATGGACCTTTAAAAGCGGGTTCAGTGCTGCTGAGTCCTGTGTTTCACTGAACCACTGAACTCAGAGCAGAGCATTAACTGGACATTGAACTCTGTGATTAAGGATTGTTCTGGAATTAAAAAAAAACAAAAACAAATAAGTCCCTGAAATGTTATTACAAAATTATACTGAGCCAGAATTCTATGTGTTGATGTTGATGTCCACATAATCGTTACAGTTTCCTGTTTGTTTGCATTTTTTATCTGTATTTGAATAGATTGCAAAAACAAAGCTTCCTGGAGAATGCTGCTTTCCAAGCCGACAGTGTTTTCTCTTTCATATTCTCATATAACTTTTTCTAATCTGTGTAAATAAATAAACAAACAAATAAATACTGTATTTTACAGGTCTGAATCAGATTATAATCTGCAGATTATGTCCCATGTTGTTTTAAATACTAATGCAAATGCTAGTTTTTCAGGAATTATTCCACAATATTTCATAAAATATGGACTGTGACACACACACACACAGCAGACATTTCCACACTTTCTCCCACTTCAACATCTTTTTCCAAACTTTGATCTTAAATCATCACAGTCACTTTTCTTCTTGTTTTAACTTGCAGCTTTCATGCATTGTTCTCTTTCACACAAGGCCGCTGCTGTCTCACATCCAGCTGTGTTCACACTCGACTGCCGCCGCTCAAAGAGCCGTACATGTGTTTAGCGAGAACAGGACTTTGAACTTCGGAGATAGACTTTTCTTTTTTCCTGCGGAGGGCAGCGTTGCGGCTCTCGGTGTACGGCCTGTCGGGAAGTATATTAGAAGAAGAAAAACAGAGTTTTTCAGAGTTGTGTCTGATAAGTCTTTCCCCTTTTGCACAAGTGTTTTTAATATTTACTGTATGATTTAAATCCTTCCAAATGTGTTCTCTCACTGTAGCACCTTTCTACACCGTTGCTACTCCGCTTTCTCTGGGTTGCATTTACCCTCTAATCGCACCCTGAGTGCCGTGTGCATGTTTGCAGTGTGGATCAACAATGACTGAACACAACAAACACTACTGTCTGAAAGTTCTTGGCTTATGAAAGGTAGGGGGCATTCCCTTTGTGTGCACACAGTGTGGTTGGTATTCCCGATGATTTTCTTACGACTCTAAACACAACATCTGTGGTAATAAAGTGTAGAGCTTCAGACGGTGGCTGATGATAACAAACTGAACCCGTTCCCGTTTCTGACTGATGCCAGACCTTGTTAACCTCCCCTCCTCCCTCCTGTATGACATCATCCTGTCTGGGAGGAGAGAGGTACGTGATTAACCTTCAGATGTCCTCAGACATTACAACATACCCTCTGTATCCCATCCAGTGCAGACCATGTAAGAAAAACCAGTATCAAATATGAAAACACTGCGAGGAAATGACCTGAAAATCCTCAAAAAGGTGCCTCGTGTGTGTGTGTGTGTATTCTCCTCTCAACTGTTTCCATTACTGGCTAAGTGCATGTTCAGAATGCAGATTCAAGTGTCTTTCTGTTGCACACAAACACATTTAATCTAATGTACGAAGCGCTGTCGGGCCCCTGTAACTCTGACCCATGAAGTTGATGCTATTTATTGGCTACACAGTTTTTATTGCTCTGTAAAAGAGATATATGTATATATATATATATGTATATATATATATATAGTGTATATATTCGCTTGCATGTGTGTAAGAATTAGTGACATCAAATGGTGAGACTGCAGATTGAAACAAAGGATAAAGGGAAACTACAGTGGGCCACAGTAGGTTGGTGTAGTGGCCTTTCTTCAATCTTTCTTTCAATCAAGTCCATATAAAAGGCTTTTTCTAAGGATATGAAAACCAAACAATCGTTATTTTAAACCAATTAGACACTTATATACAGTATATATAGTATATTTAGTTTTCTGCCATTAAACTTTCAATGTTACACACTGGTCTTTTAAAGCAAAGATGAAGAGTTGCTCCACTTTTATCATAATTTCCATTAAAGGAGTTTAATAGCTTTGTACAATCAACTCATGAAAATGAATAATTCTGTTGAAGGGGTTTTTTAATCCAGCTAATGCATATAACACCCTGGGTTCAAATCATAGATTTTTACTTTTCCAGTATTTTAGAATCCTACCATGCCGTTTGACGCACACACACACACACACACATGCATGCACACTCACTAGACTACACTGTACTCATTAGTCACTCAGTCATAAAAGCACTGTCAGCATGAACAACAAACGTGGCTCATCCAAAACAAGACATTTGTCTGTGTAAAAGAAACAGTGTAGGCAGGCATTGCCTCTCACAATGCACTAACCAAATAGGCCACACACACACACACACACACACACACACACACGCAGGTCTGTACAGCTATTCTTTTTAAGACTCTGCATTGACGTCCATTCTCCTTGACAGCCTAAATTTAACCACTTCCGCAGAAATAAGGTTCTGCCTCATTGGAACCAGGTTTCGACGACTGGTCCTGACAAGGTCAGTGTTTATGCCAGAGAGTCACAAACACACACACACACTATCCTGTTTCTGATTAGAGTGGGTGATAAAGACGCAAGAAATTAGCCTATCTACACTCTGAAGCTAAAACAAATAGAGATGTTTCAAAGAGACAAAGGGGGTGGAGGTAGATTAAGCAGACAGAGGACTAATTAAAGAGAGACAGGGTAGAATTATGAGGAGAATGCCGTGTGTGGGCGAGGAGGAGGAGTGCGGATAAAGCACCGAAAATGTCAATATTTGCCTCCTCCATACAAGGGTGACAAGGTGAAAGGCATCGCTGATCACAACGCTTGTAAAATGTATAACAGCAAGAGAGTCGCTCGGTACTTTTACAAAAAAAGAACACGTGCCGTGTGAGTGCGGCTAAAAAAATCAAGCTGAAGGGAGGCATAGCGCCACCTAGTGTAGCAGAGTCAGACACGATTTGGTAAATCATTTGATTACCCACTGATGTTCAAGCTACAACCATAGATCTACTTAACTGTGCATGGAAACGTACTGAGAGATATCTGAGGGAGGAAGGAAGGAAGGAAGGAAGGAAGGAAGGGGTAGGTACATGTGATGTGATGTAAATGTATGTGTTTTTACATTTCGGAGCTAGGAAAAGAGAGAATGAGTTGGGTGTCATCGGCGTAGCTGTGATAGGAAAAACCATGAGAGAGAATAACAGAACCAAGAAAGTTGGTGTATAGAGAGAAGAGGAGAGGGCCCAAGATAGAACCCTGAGGGACCCCAGTATCTATCTATCTATCTATCTATCTATTTATCTATCTAAGGAAGGAAGGACAGCTGGCAGACATAGCTCAACCATGAAATCTTAACGCTGCAAACAAAGAAACTGTGGTGAATCTCCTGCACATAGCAGAGAAACAATTCATCCCAACACCAAATGTTCAAAATAGCCTGTGCATCAAGAATTCCTAGTGATTTTGACGAGCATCCGACCAAGTATAGCATCGGCTCATCCCCAACAAACACCTATGTAGCTCTCGTGACCCTGCATCCTAGTGAATCTGTTGAGGCTCGCACGTCTGGACGCCACACAGGCGCTGACAGACTGGTTCCAGTGGCAGAAAAAAAAAAAGTGTCCGGATGCATAATTAACAGGCCGGTTTGGCACCTGACAGCCTCAGAGGTCGCGGTGTCCTCTCCATTATCCGGGCGCCGATCAGCCTGTGGATCACCTGAAACGCGTCTTTGTCCCAACAGCAGATTGCTCAGAGGACATCAGTCACATTATACAACCCAAAGCAGCGGCGGCGGCCGGGACTCACACAAAAGCCTGGGCAGAGACGACCAGAGATAGCGTACAGGAGTGATGCCTCCCACATGAAGCTGAGCTGCCACACAGGACAGATGGGGAGACAAGAGACGGCACACACAAGGATTTGACCTTCAGTGTGCGCGGAGCAACACAGCAACAGCACAGATCCCAACCAGTCCTGGTGGACAAATAAATGTATATACAGTATATATATATATATATATATATATATATATATATATATACGCGGCTTCAGCCCAATAAATTGTAAAATAAACCAATTTCTTTACTCTGTAACTCCAATGACAGGAGCAAATGTGTTTCTTTTAAATGTCAGTCCCTCGCAGGTCAATGTAATTTTGTTTCTCAAAATGCCACAGCAGGTGTCACCAGCTTTAATTTACCTTGGACATTTTGTGGCATTTTGTTGAGACGTGTGTAAGTTTATATATCAATAATAAAAAAAAAATCTAGGAGTACATCAACTTCAGTTTAAGGACCTAGACAGGACCTCTGTCTGTGACCCCGCCAACAAGACTTTAAAATGAGAAACCATCAGCTCCCGCAGCAAGTCCTGTCAATTACACGAGGGGCGGAAAGTAGGCGGGAGCAGCGCTGAAAGATTCAGTGGCAGTGCACAACACAGGAAAGAAGGGAGAGGAGAGCAAGCTGCCCACGAAAACACACATTCAGAACCAGTCATGGTTGCACTTTGGGCGAGAAAACTCCTCTGTTCATATTATGTCATCCTGAACAACACTCGCTCATTGTCTAGCGCTTTATCCTCCTCATGAGGGAGCTAATCCCGGCTAACGTGGGGGCAAAAAGGCGGGGTACGCCCTGGACAAGTCGCCAGTCCATGTCAGGGCCAACAATGAGAGACGAACAATCATTCACTCTCACATTCACACCAACGGTCAGCGTAGAGCAGGTAGTCAATTATGATTTAAGGTGGTCCGCATAGAGAAAATTTCCTCATGCATTTAATTTAAACAATACTTATTTTTTTGGATCCCAACTGCCGAATTTAGTGGGTAACTTTTGTATGTTTATGTTTGGTTTCGTAGCGCCGTCTCACTTTTAACCACTAACCACGTCAACCATACGCCGCTTGGAACAAGCCACCGTACACTGACTCGCTTTCAGGCCGCCTTACTCTGCCTGTGATTGGCAGACTTACTGGCCAATCAGAGACAGGCTGGACGTCCCCTTCACTGAGTAGCGTGTGGAAATGGTAGAAACACCGTCAGAAAAGCGTCGCCAGTCAAAATGTAATCTCCGCCAAAACTGATTAAAACTCGATGACATGTCGGTTCCGGGTCTCTGGGTCCGGACCCGGATTGCGGTCCGCCTATAACGGACCCCTGGTTTTAGAGGGTTCAATGAGGGAGGAAACTGCAGTACCCGGAGAAAACGCACAAGCACACGAGGAGAAGATGCAAACTCCACACAGAAGGGCCCTTACAAGGGTGACCCTCTTTCTGTGAGGCAACAGTGCTCGCCACTACCCCACCATGTCAAAAAGAGGAGTCAAAAACACAACACAACATCTCCCTTGATCTGCGGTTGAGTTGACAATGAGCTACAACAACCTCATTTTCATTTTAAAAACGCCTTCGTCTTCTGAGTTGGACATTACATATGCGCGCTCGACTCTCAAACAAGGGCAGGGGGAAAGTCCAACACTTTCCCCGTATAATATTTAATCACTTCATTCATATGCAGTGTATTTGCACCGCCTCGTTTTACGCATCAATGTTCGACTGCTGATTATACCACAGCTCTCGCTTTGATAGAATAGTGCTTTTGTACCATTTCGGTGAATTTATATTGGCCATGATTTTCAATAATTCCCCCCCTTGTGCAGTGTAGTGTCGCCGAGTTGATTTCACACCAGAGCTGAACAGTTAATCCTTTTCAAATAGAGACTGCAATTTTCAAACCACGCAGCGAGCAAGTCGGAAAAGCTGCAATCTACTATTTTTGATTGTTCTGTGCCAATTTATAATTGTTTGGAAATGTGAATATCTCATAATATCATATATTGTGTGGTAATGCTCCATCTTTGTTCACATTCTATCACACCGTGGTTCTCAAGCTGTGGTACGTGTACCACCAGAGGTAAGCGAAATTCCTCTGGTGGTACTAGGAGGAAAATCAGAAATTAGAGTCACCTTATCTCTCGCTCCATAGTGTCACTATACCAGTGTGTGAAGTATATGTGAGGAAGAGGAGAGAGCTTTGTTTTTATTATCTTACTGAGAATAAATCTGCCTCCTGTGAAAAGTCTATAGCTTACTTTGCTCGGCCTATTTACACCACTGTATTTTAATGTAGGTGATAATGGTGTTACTCTGAGAGCTCAATATTTTCTCAGGTGGTACTTGGTATAAAAACCACCGCTATAACACATTATATTCCACAGTCTTTAAATATTGTTCTGAAGCTTAGCTTAAATACAACACAAATCATATTCGCTATATGTGTCAGAATAATAGCAATTTTTACTCATAGTTATAGCCCTACAGCACCTAATTAAGAAATAAAAAACGTGTTTTTTATTAACACGAGGATGCATGAAGCCCAAGAATTCCAATCTACATTCACCCCTGAGTCAAATTAAGTACTTATGTCAGCAAAAGGTTTGATGGAAGTTCTAAAGCTACTTCAGACTTCACTCACCAAACAAACCATTTGTTCCCACTCAGATTGCAGCTCTAAATCTCTGGGCTCCCATTGACCTGGAACTGGGCCTCAGCACAATGCTGAAAGACTCCTTTGAGAGGGCCAGTATTGTAGGAGGGGTTTGAGGGCAGGGAATCTGGGCTGGGGTACTGTTAGTGGAGAGTTCCTTAGCTCCTGTTCCCGGCTTTGAGTGATAGGCCCAAAGGAGATGAAAGACCCTCAGAACTCTGTGAATTGGGCTCGAGACAGGTCTCACACAAGTAAACGTGGTTACACTGGGCCTCCGTCAAGACCACAGAATGACTGCTCTCAATTGGCATGCCCATTATCTTTAAGAAAGCAGCCATTTGACTTGTATTATGCAACGGCGCGGCGGTTACGTGGCATTGTTGCGGAACCACTTGAAGGCTTCATTTGGGAGGTTTGAAACTGTAATGAGATTACAAATGCAACTTTTGCTAAGTATCTCGCTTGCGGAGCGGAAGAGGGGGAAGAAGGAGAGGAGACGAGAAGCAAGAAAAAGGAGAATAGTTAGGGATTAATGAAGGATTGAATCCAGGAGAAGGCGGCAACGCAACGTTATGGACGCCACAAACTAAACTTATCCTTTGAGTAATCTAATGTAAGATTGATTCAAATGTAACATTTGAATATAGAGGTGCATTGTTTGACAAGCCTGCAGCTATGATCAAATTTAAAACCTCTTTGTACCTTGACAGATGGTAACAGTTTGGCTAAATCCTGATACAGTGCGTCTGTCTTTGTTTTATGCAAGGTTAATGTTTTATTGTGCCCTATCCATCTCTAAATACTGTAGATAAAACCTCTAATAAAACGAGATGTGTTTTTCTTGTTCTTGGCAGGTCATCTGGGGTCAACAGTTGCTCCGAGGGGAAAGTAAGATAATATCTCTGGTCCTTTATTTATTGAAGAGATTTATTTTGTAAGTTAATTTGAGGTTGTGGTTTCGATGCTGGGGTTAAGGGTGCAGGTTATTTAGACTACTCATTCCCGAGAGTCATTCATAGTGTTGTGTTTGTTTGTGTGACAGGAATACTGTTGTTGTTGCGAATAAAAAAATGTGAAGTGCGAGGCCCCGAAGCCCCGCTTCTTTCTCACAGATAACCCATTCACAGTGTGAAGTTCATGTGAATGTCAGTCGGTCTTGGACGAGCACAGACATTTTTTGGACACAGCCCAAGTTGCTGAGAGGAAGATGTACTCCTGCTGCAATTAGCTGGAATGCACAACCTAGTTAATATTCACTGGAACTCACTCTGCATTGCACCGATGGCACGAGGTTAATGGACTGCTCGGTCTGCTATGTAGAGGAGGCTATGTATATGACTTGTATCACCCGTGGACCAGAACAGGACAAGGAAGGACTTAAGCGAGTCATAAAACCTGGTTTATAAACTCACCGGCCACTTCTTTAGGTACACCTACTCAGCTGCTAATGTAAATATCTAAACAGCCTGTCATGTGGCTGCAACGCAATGAATTTAGGCATTGAGACAAGGTCAAGACGACCAGATGAAGCCCAAGCCAGGCTTTGGAATGAGGAAGAAAGGTGATTTAAGTGACTGTTGGTGTTGCTGAACAATGGTAGGGATGGTCTGATCTATAGATCTTCTGTTGTCTTCTGCTGTTTTGGTAGCCTTCCTTTTGGTCCATTCGGGGCCACATTTGGGGCCGATTGGGCGACAGAAATAAGTAACTCCCTTACGACCAGTGTGTCTTCAACACCCGCAGACAAATGAGAGAGCTGTTCTCGTTGAGACAAACAGCAAACAAACCGAGCAGGGACAAAACGAGCTGCTGGATGTCCTCCGTTGTTGTCTGTTGTGTCGTTGTTTGATGTCGTTGTTCATTGGCGCTACGTATTTTGCTGTCGTGGCCATCGTGTACAGCCTACACCCCGCCTACCAAGTAAAAGTATTGCTCTCAGTTGGAACGCAAGCCTGACCCACAGCTTTACCATTCCAAACCGCACCGTACCATGATGGAAACACGGCGTAATATTTTAGGTGAAAGTGTTTCTGTGGAAAATGATCACATAATGAGGCAACAACAACTGACAAGAGAGATGAGCTTTAGCTAACGCTAGCTAACTCACACAGCTAACGTTAGCTAAAGCTCAATTGTTTACATGTCCATGAGAAAAACGTTTCATGACTTCATACAATCTGTTTTTTAACATAATCTAACCATTTTGCCTTTGAGGTTAAAAGCTCATGTTTCAGTGTGTACAAATTGAACAAAGCCGGACTATGTAACATCGTGTTATGCCACCACACTTCAAATACTGTATATTCTGTGCTGTTCAATGCCCACTTAAGCAAAATCATGTCTGTGAGTAAGACAACAAAGTGGACCAAGTAACCCCTCTGGCCACTAACACCTACTTTCTGTGTGCATTATTCGCAGCCAATAGTTCTTCATAGAGTTGTGTCCAGCTGCCCACACTTCCATCCCGCTTGTGGAGCTTTTTTTGTTTTTACTTTGATAGAATCTCTCTAATCCTCTTACAAGTCTCAAAGCAGTTGGCCGGTCGGTCTTGATCATATGACGAAAGGTTGTCTTTGTTCCTCTTTGAAGATATATATGTGGATTCACGGTTGAGCGCACCATTAAGACGTCTTATGTGAAATGACAGCGGGACATTTTTTCCCACCGAAAGGACATCAGCACCTAAGTTAGCGGGATAACCTTGTGTTTTGATCTGTCGGAGGAGACGTGAGGCCAACTGCATGCAAATGCGTGCCAGATTAAGTTTAAATGTTCTCACTTATTCATCGGCGACATCCACTCCGACTACATAACTTCTACTCTGGATGTGCCTGACATCCACACTACCCCAGTGTTTCCTCGTCCCAAAAAACAGAGACATTTGAAAAACACTGCTGGCTCTGTTTTCATTTGACAACTGTGGGGCTGTTGTTTTAGTCTCGGGGCAGAAAGACCTTTGAAAATGAAGCCGCGGTGACTCACATTCACTTCCTGGTTGACGAAAAAAGACTCCACGACTGACGAGTCAGTCAATCTCATCCTTGCTGCAACTTTTTTACCATTGTTTGTTTGTCATTAGCGGAACTTTCTGCTATTTACACCCACACAAGCATGTCCATTGTACCGGAATGATCACCTGATTTATGGAACAGGTTCTCCGGTATCATTATTCTCTTGTTAGTCTCAGCAGGGAAGTGAACAAGCATATTCTTTAACGTAAAATGGCAGCTTTGTAATTAAATGCAGCTTTTCAGAACAACAAGTCATACAAAATAGGCCCACGTCTGGCTGACGGACTGCTCCGACTTCATTTTAGATAAAGAAGACACTTTGTTCATCTGACTCTAGTTCATCAATAACCATGCTCTCTCTCTCTCTTTTTTTTTTTTCCCAGAGTCAGAGGGAAGCTTTTAATGGAGAGCTTGATAATAATGGAGTGCTGTGATGCTAACGTGGCTGAAATCTGAGTGGTGGAATAATTTATTGGCTCTCATAAAACGGTGACTATAGTCGCCTCCCGAGAAACACCACAATGAGCACCACTAAATAAATAGCTTTCTTTATTAGCTGCACAAAACAGCACAACAACAACAACATCGCAACAGCTAGAGTTGGGCTCTGTGGCATGAATGTGGAAGTGCACATTTATGTCTTTGTGTGTGTGTGTGTGTGTGCGTGGCTTTGCAGAATATATGTTGTGTCAAAGCCCCCCCCCCTGGGTCAGGGCTTTATTTACTGACTGGGTTTGGTGTGTGTGTGTGTGTGTGTAGTGGGAACACAGCCGCCACAGATCACTACATGACCTTAATTATGTTATCAGTCAACTCTGGGTGTAAATATCCCAGAAAACATATCTGCCACAGTGGGAAAACATGTACACATGACAATAACACACATCCACACACACACACACCCACCCATTCGGACAAACTCTGTCAAACGTAGTCCTTTAGTCATCATCAATCACAGTCTGTTTCTGCCTGACTCGTGTGTGTGCGTGTCCTTGTATGTACATCTTTGTGAGGACCGAAAATGTATAAACTATAGGAAGTGAGGACATTTTGGCTGCTCCTCAAAAATTTAACAGGGTTTTTAATGGTTAAGACTGGTTTTAGGGTTAGTATAAAGTTAAGATTAGGGTTAAATTAGGGATTAGGCATTCAGTTGTGATGGTTATGGGTCCTAGGGAGAGGCAGAACCTCATTTCTGGGGAACTGGTTATGTTAAAGGCTAAGATTTGGATTGTGGTTTGGTTAAGGGCATTAACTCATTATGGTTGTTTGGGGATAAGGACTTTGTTAGGCTGTCCAAATGAACGGAAGTCAACAAGAGTTCTTAAAATGTCCAAAGAAATGCACAAACCTTTCTTTGAGAGGACATGTTGACCTTGTGGGGGACATTTTGTCTGAGTCCCACAATTTTAAAGGGCTTTTTCAGGGTTTAGACCTGGTTTTAGGTTTAGTATAAAGTTTAGATTAGGGTTAAATTAAGGATTAGGCCTTTAGTTGTGATGGTTAAGGTTAGGGTAAGGGGCTATGTGTGCGGTTAAGGTTAAGATTTTTGTTTAGATTATCCAAACAAATGGCAGTCAATGCAGACCATTTCTGCTCCTAAAAAATCCTCATGGAAGCAAGCCAAAACCTGGTCCTAGGTAGAGGCAGAATTTATGAGGAACTGGTTATGTTAAGGGCTAAGCTTTGGATTATGGTTTGGTTAAGGGCATTAACTCATTATGTTTGTGTGGGGATAAGGACTCAGAGAGTTCTTAAAATGTCAAAAGAAATGTACAAAACTTTGTTTGAGAGGAAATTTTGACTTTGTAGAGGAAATTTTGTCCCACAACTTTAAAGGGCTTTTTCAGGGTTTAGATCTGGTTTTAGAGTTAGGGTTAGAATTGGGTTAAGGTTAGGGTAAGACACTAGGGTAAGGGGCTAGGGAATGCATTGTGTCTATAAGGATCCTCACATCGAATGCTGCACAAACGTGTGTGTGTGTGTGTGTGTGTGAGAGAGAGAGATCAATATGTCTGCAGAGATACAGTGTGGTTCCTTATTTACAATCTGAGCATCTCACCAGGTCTAAGAGAAAGAAGAGGGAGGGTGACAGGATGAGAAATTCAAAGCCCTGCTGCACGAACAAGGAGACAGAGTCAGACGGATACACACTGGGTGTGAGAGAGAGAGCGATACGGGGAAAAGAAAGTTCAATCATTGAACAAAGTATAGCAGCTTCCTCGAGAACGGCTTTAGGCACAGCTGCTCTGTCACAGATTTAACATTTATCACACACGTTCAGCACATGCGGCCTCACACACACACACACACACGCACACGAGCAGACTCCTGACGTACTTCAGCGTGCGTCGGACTGTCAGAGTCAGCGTTGTTTACCCTCGCTGAATATATGAAATATGGAGAAGTGCAGTGTCAGGCGGCCTGGAGCAGTAGACCCTGTATCTGTGGGATAAATAAACGTCTTGAGCCGGAGAGAGTTGAGATTTGTTTTCAAAGGACGCTCCAGCCAACACTGTTGTTTTGGCTCTGAGGACCCGACTGGACCCATGCTGCAATAATAACTCACTCTTGAAATAACTTTCAAAATGTTCACCCCCCCCTGCCCCGCCCCTGCCCCCCCCCGCCGTACAACAGCAAACAAATGAGAGAGCCAAGCACAAGGTCTCATGGTTCCCTGGACGTTTGCGGCTCCTTTGGAAGTCAAGAGTTCAGACCCAATTTTAATTAAATTCAGTCAGTTCATAAATGATTTCTGAAGTTGAGCGGTAAAAAAAATTAACAGAGGTGAACGTGCAGGCGACAAATTGGGGAAAACGTGTTCACGTGTTCACGAAATTACACACAGTACAAGCGAAGAGAAGCGTGACTAAGACTGAGTAAGTCGAGTAAGTTGGCCTCGTCTTTTCCTTCAGCGTCAGTCTTGCCAGGTAATGCTGATTTGTTTCAGGTTGTGCTCCATGTGGTCTTCGCCTCCCGGCCTTATTTCTGTTTCCCTTCTGATTCCCTTCGATGATGGTCAGACAGACCCAGGATGTGGGTCTACACCCAGAGTTCTCAAACTATGGTACCACCTGTGGTAGGAAACTCAGAAACACTGTTCTTCTGCATATAACGGGTTATGTCAGGAACTTTGACCAGAGCGAGGAGAAAATGAAACAAACGACAAAAGAACAAAACCTTATCTCTCGCTTCATCTTAATCTAATTGCACTATACCAGTGTGTGAATTATAGCGAGCTTGGTATTTTCTCAGGTGGTACTCGAGAGCCACTGGTCTACACCATCAAATAAACAAGCAGGATCAGCAGAAGCAGCACAGGCAACAAGGGAAGTGTTTTCAGGCAACACTAAACCCAGCTGGGAAGTGAGGTGGCAGATATTTCATTTCTGAATCATGAATGAAGAGCCTGAGTCTGAGCAGGTACCAAAAAAAGCAACAGGTGCTATCACTAAAAGCAAAAATGTAGTTCTAGAACACAATGGAAAAGCTCCAAAAGCAGCTATAGACCCACGTCCTCAGCAGGGTGCATCTGAAGGCTGATTGTGTCACAGCGCCAAGCCTCGTCTTTCCCTTTCAGAGAACTCCTCTGAATGCAGCCGAGAAAAATGCTCCTTCGTCACTGAAGGATCCAACGGGAGGAACCAACCTGTCCCTGGATTTAGTTTTTAGCACCAGAGACAAATGTTTTGAGAGGAGATATTTGACGGCCAACGTCGACAAGAAGCAGAAACAAATCCCCTGCACACCCAGATCATCTCATTTAGCTTCAGACTCATAGATTGTGTTCTCTGAAGGTCCAAGTGTGTCGCAGCTGGGTTCATCACTTTTTTTTGTCACCCGTGGAAAAACATCCAAGGATTCTCGGGCAGCTGTGGCTCAGAACATAGCTGTGATAGCTGAAAAGTGCTACATATACAGTAGATGCACTCTGTGAATGATTTTGTTTTCGTTGACGTTGTTTTTCTCTTTTATTTATTTCAAACAGTAGTGACTGAATAAGATATTATTTTACGATAGGTTGAAAAGAATAGTGTGCTGATAGTTTTTGGTGCTGAGCAGCAACCAGGAAAACCCCCCGATGTGTAGACGCTGGTGACCTGATGATGCTGATGAAGGATGAAGAATGATGGATGGGCTGAGACTGTGAGGACTTGGTGGTGATGGGGAGGTGAAAGGGTGCAAATGGCATCAGAGCAGAAACGAAAAAAGAAAGAGACAATATATTAAAAAAAACGACACCAGCGAGATGATCGTCTGACGATTTAGGCGTGCTGCATCGCTACCGGGGCGGATGAGACCATCTGATAAATGGCACCGACACCCGAGGAAATGACAGCGAGGAAGTGACAGAGCGCGAGCCTGCTTCAAAGGAGGTGAAAACCAGGAAGAATGAGAATGAGATATGATTGAGGCATGCGGCAGAGCCGTTTTACTGACTAAACTTATGCTGGAGCTTCACTGAACCAGAGATATAAACCTCTTTTTATGGCCAAAACAGCCAAAAAAACTACCCTGTGTGTAAAGCGTGTAAAGTGCACTACGCATCGTAAATGTCTATATAGTAGGGGTGGGAACCGCCACAATGCGATATCACGATATTTAAGTCACGATACGATATTATCGCGATATTTAAGTCACGATACGATATTATCGCGATATTGCAATATCCATCCATCCATTTTCTACCGCTTTATCCTCCATGTGAGGTTCGCAGGGGGGCGCTGTTTCCGTCTCAGCTGACATAGGGCAAGGGGCGGGGTCACACCCTGGACAGATCGCCAGTCACACTCACACCTACGGACAATTTCGAGCAGGGGTCTTAAACCTGCAGCCCGTGGACCACGTGTGGCCCTCCAGTCGATCTCTTGCGGCCCTACACTTATTTTAAAATGATCACAAAAACTGGCCCAAACTGACCAACGGTGAACAATATTTGTATCATAATATTAAATTCATATTACAGTTGTCTACATGTTTGATTCTGTTTTTATTCTGTCTGTTTTGTTATTTACAGATTCATTTTGCATCAGAATTTTTTTTTTTTTAACTATATATATCAAAACAAACACTTTTACTTTGAAATGGTGTTCAACATCATCCTAAATATCTTTTAATTGCAACATCATGATCTTTTTAATTTCTAATCACCAAAGTGTCAATTTTTCTGGACTTTTTTCGGACCAAACTAGAAGTTCACCTGATTTAGAGTGTCCAATCTGGACCTTCATCCCTATATTGTATATTTTTGGACTGTGGGAGGAATCCGGAGAAAACCCATGCTAACTCCATGCACAAAGGTCCACAAAAATATTAATGTTCATTTGTTAAATCAGTTAAAAAGGCAAAAATAATATCGCTCCACAACACATTTCACTGTCTGGATTTCGGCCCCCCCACCTCTACTATCAAGTATTTGTTGTATTGTGAGGATTTCAGGTGTGTTTGTATTGTTGTTAGATGAAGATGCCTCCTCGGCCTCTGCCTGACACCAGCTGCCCCCCCCCCTTCCCCCCCGTGACTTCCTCCCTGAATCTGAAACCGCACATTTTAATGACGCGTATATTTGTCTCAGTCGTGCGCTCGTTGATCTGGAACTAGTATTTTAGTGTCAGTGGCCTCGCCGTGGTGACAGAGTAATTACTATGTGTGTGACCCTCCGCCATTCTGTGCTGTCCTGCTTAATTGTGGTTGTCACCACGGCTTCCATTTAGCTGCAGATAAGAAGCTGCCGGATGCCGGTGCACACACAGACTTAAGTCCCTTTTCACAGAGGGCACATCAGGAAGATAAATGTGTTTACTAATAACTCTCCCGCAGCCTCCATTCAGGCTGTTCATTGCCTGCTGGCTGGTGACTCATTCTCATCAGCACTGCAGGATGGGCAGAGGTGTGATATTACAGCTGTGTGTAGATTGGTGTGTGTGTGTGTGTGTGTGTATATATATATATAGCTCGTAATAAACAGCAGTGATAGAAGGTTTCTGTGATGTTTATAAAAGGCACAATAATGCACACGGTCGTGATGAAGACCCGTCGCGTTTTCACAAATCAAACAACAAACCCCGCGCTGATAAGACGGCAGTGCTGCTCGGAGACGAAGCCCGCATCGGCCCTTTTCAACAAGATCCCTGACACCTGGTAACATCTGGCTTTGATTCAACAACGTTTTATATGCACAGATAACCTCTCTCCCACTGCCTGTGTAGTTTGAGTTGGTTGGTAGGAACACGGTTTTATACTGGCTCTGCTCTATAATCCCTAAAGTTTAGGTGAATCGGCTTTTAACCCACAAGGAAAAGACGTTTTGGGAGCAATGAATTCAGTCAGTGAGCAACGTCACTAACACTGCTGTATACTCACTGACCACTATATTAGGTACAGAGGACACGTTGAGCGTTTCTGACGATCTTCTTGAATGGTGGCAATGAGTGGTTATTTGAGTCACTGTTGCCTTTCTATCCCTTTGAATTTTTCATTCAGGCCTAAGGTAGAGTGCAACATTAATAAAAGTCGACTACTCCGCCCCCCCCCCCCCCCCCCAAACTGCCAAAAAAATATCAGTTCATTTTGAAGCAGCCTGGTCATTCTCCTCTAACCTCTGGCGTCAACAAGGCGTTTTTTGCCCACAGAGAAAACTGCTGCTCTGATATTTGCTCTTTTTGTGCGTGAAAATCCCAGTAGATTAGGAAAACCAGCACATCTGGCAACCATCAAGAACAATGCCACATTTAAAGTCACTTAAATCCCCATTCTCCTTCATTCTGATGGTCGGTGTGAACTGCAGCAGGTCGTCTTGACCATGCCTATGTGACTCAACGCATTGCTGCCATGTGACTGACTGATTAGACTTAATTAGCAAGTTGACGTGTCCCTAATAAAATGGCCAGTGAGAGAAAAAACAATATAAACATAATGACATGTGGTCCACAGTGGGTCATCTCCACTTCAACACAAGCATGGATTAAAGTGACTGATCTGCTGCTGCCTCCATAACGCGACTGCACAATGAAGTTTTCAAATCAAAATTCCAATGTAAAACAATTATTCTCTGAATAATTTCCGGGTTTTTTATTTTGCTCCATATGACAGAAAACTCATTAAAAGTGATTTGTTTCGGTTTGTGGACAAAACAGATCATCTGACCATCATTTTTTGAGGTTTTGGGAAACACCAAACAATATTTCCAACCATTGTCTGCCGTCTGGTGGACCAAACAAGCACTAATTTACTGATTTACTGGATTAATAACATGCAATTCTACTTGCATTACAGAAGAGAAGTTAATGTTTTCATGTGGTAATGCTCTATTACGTTCTAAAACTGGGAATGCACAACTGTGTTTTCCAACAACCCACTTATCTGCTCCATTTGATCCATTACATTAAAGATTAATCGGAATTATTAATAATAACATATTTTCCCCCCATCATCTGTTGATAATGGTGACCCTGACATAACAAAGACTTCCCATTTTAAATCTATGACACAGTGAATTTTGGACTGAACTGTGACTGACAGATCACAGATGTTGCAATTTGAAAAAAATGCAATTTGATTTTTTTATTACCCCCCCAAATTGTTTAAGCTTCAGCCATAATTTGGTCAATTGTAAGTCATCTCTGTGTTTGGTCGGCTTTAAATCTCACATACATAGAGATGTATGCAAATTTAAGTGTGGGTTTTCTGTGTGTGTGTGTGTGTGTGTGTGTGTGTGTGTGTGTCTAACCCTCTATCTGCTCTTCGTAATTGAGGTCGAACAGCAAACCGCACCGTTCAAAATTGTGATTACATAAACAGCCTTACATAAAGGAGCACAACCCAGTGGTCTTAACCCTATATATAGGTCTGCTTATACATTATTCACTGTGAGTGAAGAGTACGACAAAAAGTCAACTCAACTCTCGTACCCCGCCGAGCCCGCTGAGATTTGAGGTCAACGTTGTAAAGTCGCTTGAGCAAAGTTTGCAGCTGCAGATTTGAGTGGGCAGTAAAACGTCAGGGAGCGGAGACGCAGGGTTTGGAGATAAGCGGGGAGATCTGGAACGTGGAAGAGAGACCGAAGGTTCACACCGCTCTCCATAAATTTCAACCGGTGTCTGTCTGTGATGCGGCTGATATGAAAACCCCTTCAACTCGACCCCACGCGACCCCGTGTTGTCTGGAACACTGACAAATAGTAGCACACGCTTCACTTTTTGAATTTCATTTTGCTTATAGAAGTGGTCGACGACAACGACAACAACAACAACAAAGCGAGATGTGGTTCTCTCTCCGAGCAACTGCTTGACCTTGGCGTGCCGGGGGAAGAATTCATCATCTGCTGGCATTTGCTCGGCATGAGCTTTCTTTTATGCAAACATGAAGTTATGTTCACGGACCACAAACACACTGGAAACATATCATTATCTGAACATTTGAATCCTCAACAGACGCACACACGAGTTATCTTTTGTATCTCTCGCTCTGACTCTCACACACACATGCATAAACAAATATTACCACATGTAGGCAAATGAGAGAAGGTCGGGCTTTGTTTGTGTTTTCAGCCGAGCTGCAGTAGGTGTAGGTTCTCAAAGAAACTGTTGATTGCTGAGTTTCATGTGGAGGTCATTAAAATGCTTCTTCAGTCGTTGGCTGCAGACGACAGGACTTGCTTGAGTGAAGGTGAAGACGTTTCTCCTCTCATGTTCCCGCAGTCGTCAAAGAGAACCTGTTCCAAAAAGGTTCTCATTCATCCAGGTCATAGACGTCTTCAGTCGTGGGCTGCAGACAACTGGACTTGCTTGAGTTGAGGTGAAGAAGGTCCCCCCCCCTTCTCATCCAAGAGGCTTCTTCTGAAGATGACTGACTGAGAACCTTCACAGGCAGCATGGACAGACACTTTAAGGCCATTTCTTAATCTCTGAAAGTCTTAATTTGTCCATTGCAGTCGAGCTCGAGTTGCCGTTGGTGAAAGGAACCTGTAAGCAGAGTAGAACACCGGATGCGGCAACATCACCCATATGATTCTGAAGCTTTGAGATTCACGATTTGGTCAATCCCACCCTGGTGTGCTGCAATTGTCTATTTCCCTCTAAATGGGAACAAACTGACATCATGTTCTCTTGAAGAACACCTGAAACTACCACGTGAGACCATTAACTCCTCAGGAAAATGTTTACTGGTGTAAATCAAGTGTGATCTTTTTGCAACCAGTGGAGTCGCCCGTTTGCAGGCTATTAAAAACACTCTCACCTTTGGGATTACCAGTTGGGATTACCATACATTCGAGTCTCTGATGTTCCCATGATGTTACACATTAATTGTGAGGTTGTGAGCAAAGCTGAGCGGAGGTTTTAAAGTTTTAAAGAGGTTTTAAAGATCAAAAAACACCAAAAACATCCAGTCTCTATACTGCACTGTACCAAAAGTCTTCCCAATACAAGTTGGGAGCCCAAACTCTCCTGGCATATTCAGACACACAAAAAGAACCTGTGTTTATGGGAGTGAGAATGCGCTTTTGTGAACAGTAAACTGACCCTGGATCTGTGTCCCACACCCACGGGGGAGCTGATGGATGGGACGAGTGGTCGACCATTTGGCCGCAGTTGAAAGTGCTCTCGCGCGAGACCCCGGCGGGTCTGTTTGTTGCGGCTCAGAACACTTTGTTTGACCGTGTTTGGGTTTACAGTACGGGCGTGTGTGTGTTCCTCGAGTGTTTGTGTGCATGGCACGACTCTCCTCACAACCAAACCAAAGATTATGGACCGAGGAAAAAAATAAAAAAAACCTTTGATGTAGTCTGCGGGGACGCAAGTGAGACGTCCAGCGGAGAAGGAATAAAAACTCTGCCTCTCTTGATGTGAGTGACTGCAGGTGATTTTTATTTATTTTTTTCGTAATCCGGGCAAGTCTTGATACTGGCGAAGGGAAACAACCCTTTGATGTATTAGGCTTAACTTATTTAGTTGGGAGTCCACAAATTGCAAAAGTGAGAAAAAAGACTTTCTCGAGAGAGAGAAAAAAATCTTCCAGGAACAGTTTAGGGAACCACGATGGTTAGCAGAGAGGGCAAACGCACTGAGAATTTCCATCTGGATCTCATCACAGGCAGAGAGTTGCTTGGTCTTACTGCGGTGGCTGAACTCACCACACACACGAAAACATGCACACACACACACCATGACTCAGCCTAGACAGGAAAGGGAAGTGGGGTGCAGCTAAAACATGTAGAACTGTACCTAAAATTAATTGTTGTATCCTAAAAACGTCGTTTAAACGTCGAGCTAACCGCGCGGGGACATTCCTCTGTGGGGCACGGCGCGGCCGGCCGGCACAGGAGCGCTAACTTTCATACGTCCGTGGTAGGAAATTAGAGATTGAGTTTTAGGTTTTTCACTCATAACCATTTCCCCTGCTGGGGGATAAAGAGAGTTAATTCTATCGTATCCATTTTCTCCTGGTGTATTTTAACTTTTAATTCGGTGTTGGGTGTTTGCCTCGGGCTGGAGGACGACGGCTAAAATGAACAGCTCAGGGAAAAGGGATGGAGGGAAAAGTGAGGGATGTACTTTGTTCTTTTCTCTCAATCTTATGGACAAGGAGTGAGCTTCATTCCCTCTACTTTACTTCACTGTATCCTTCAACTGTCCAACCTTTCTCCCTCTGGCTAAATTACTCCTTCCTTGTTCCTCTTCTTTTCTTTTCTTTTTTTTTATTGAATACATTAACTGCAGTACAGAAAAGTCTTAAAGTCACACTATTTTTTTTTTTAAATTTCCGCCCCTACAGATCACCGTATACTTATTGAAGCTCAGACCCACTCTCTCTCTCTCTCTCTCTCACTGTATAAATTGGCCACCTGTTTTTCAGACCCTACGCAAAGCATAAAAATAAACTCATATGAAAGATGCTCGGTGCCATGTTTTGCTCACTGCTTGTGCCCATGGAATTTTCATTTCAACACCACATTAGCATGCATACCTGTAACATAATAAAACTAATGATGGGCTAAAAGATTCATCGTATCCAGTCAAACCTCCCAACGACGATGTTATCAAATGTCTACATTATTCAGTTTTAATGATTTAAAACTGATTATATGGAGCAAAGAAATTAGAAAATATTCACATTTAAAAAGCTGGAAAATCGGAAAATGTAGTAATCGCTTAATAATCGATTAATCGTTGCAGCCTGAACTAAAATATTGCAATAATTCATGGCAGGATACTGTATTGATTCTTTTCTGACAGTGGTTTTGTGTCGTTTTTAAGCCTCCGACCACTAGTTGGCAGCAGACTTCCGGCCATATGACTCTCTCCCCCTTCCTTCTACTCATCTCTTTAGAGCAGGGGTCTCAAACTCGCAGCCCGTGGGCCAAATGAGGCCCTCCAATCAATGTTATGTGGCACCACCACTTTAAATCAAGCTATCATGATGAAAAGACACAGTTTTCATCTCATGGTGAACAATATGTCGCTCCACATCAGTACAAAGACTTCTATTTTTGAAATTCTCAAATATTGTCATAAATATTGTTATTGCGTTATCATGCCTACGTCACCCACCCCTACGAAACTAATGTTTTTCAGGGACTGCCCCCAGGTCATTTGAGAAATAAAACTGTACACTGTGTATACATGCAATATCGTTATGTTTACCTTGAGAGTTTTTCTTAAAATAATGTATTTTTGGGAGGGCATGGGGGTTGGGGGTTGGGTATGGGCTGGTGGTAATATATCACCTTGCTTACAGTATCCCAAGATTTATCGCCTCGTCACCCCCGGGGTCGAGATAAGCATCTCTTCGGCAGATTCTTGCCCACTCACAGCCCAACACATAAACACAGACGGAGGCTAAAAATAGAACCCAAAGTGCATTCACCTTAACAGAAAAGATGTCCCTATCTGGAGGAGAGTGGGTTGCAGCTATATGGAGAGCGGGAAGGATATCTGGTATAAGCAAACATTTATCAGAATGAAATTAAGGAACGGAGGAGGAGGAGGAGGAGGAGGAGGAGGAGCACAGGTGGAAAACATCGACTGTGTTTGCTGTTTACCCGACCGTTTGACTTCAAACAGCGCACCCTGCTCTCCTTTTTTTATAGCAAGTCCTCACAGGAAGATAAGAAGAGAAGATTGCAAAGAGGCCAGAAGTCCTTCTGATGTGGAAGAGGCAATAAAATAGACTCGAGAAAGAAGAGAAGGAGAGATGCCCTCCCTCCTCCTCCTCAGCCACTCCACTTCCCTGACAGAAATATAATTGTATGGATCATCAAAAACTCCCCAAACACATTTCCTGCTCACTATTATTAGACATGTACTCTCTCTGGCAGCCACTACACACACTCTGGAAACCCTCACTGCCTTGAGTTTGCATAGACAGCAGGCTGGGGTCAGATTGAGGCTATATTCACACTCTGATGTGTTTTAACAATAAATTCTGCTCAAGATTTGCCTGCTAGCATTTTAGTGTCCGGAAAACAAAGACTTTTGAAAATGCTGATTGTCACTGAACTCAGCTGCTGCTGCTGCTCCAGTTTGTTTCCGGCGCACGATCGTGATGTCACATTTCATGCGTGGATGACGCAGCGGTGAACAAAAACACCACGGCAACCACTGCCAATAGGAAATGGTGTTAATTAGGGGGCTGCACAATTGTGGTCAAAAATGTGAATCACGATTTTTGTGCTTAGAATTGAGAGCACAAATTGAAATGTTCATTGCACAAAAGATTAAAAAACATTCAATTAGGCATTCAGGTGAAGTGCCAAACTGTGTGATTTCTTTACACCCTGAACATCATCATTTCTAATCCAATCCACCTTTATTTATAAAGCACTTTAAAAAACAACAACTGCTGAAACAAAGTGCTGAATGACAGAGATAAATAAGATAAATAAAATATAAGAAATGACATCATAGGCCGAAACAACAAACAATAAAACAATAAAATACTGTAGAAAGTATGAATAAAAAAAACACAAATGAAAAAGTCATACATTAAGTCATCTATTAGTAGATTAACCTTGGGTTCTCAAACCATGGGGTACACAGTAACTACTGAGTGGGGTGGAAAGTATGGCGGACGAATTGGTGCCACGGCAGCAAAAATAAAAACAGATGAGTACCACGTTATAACGTGATGAGTTTATCGCGCGGCCGCGTGGAAGCACCTCGAGCTGGAGGTGACGGATGAAATGAGGAACACGGCTCATTTACAGGTTTTGATTAAGTTCTACTTCATGCTCGGGTTGAGACGCGTGGTGAGGTTCTGCAGTTATTGAATATACGGATGAAACTGTCATCAGTATGTGGACACTGAGAAGGATTTTGAAATGCATGAGGCCGTGCAGAAGGAAATATGACTCTGATCCACTGGCGGTAGCGTGGAGGTCTCCATGGATACGAGCTTCACCACACAAACTCAATCCAGAATGGGTATGGATTGCACCTTCTGTATTGGTCCATCAATAACGTTATGACGTGATACCGATCTGTTATTATCTTGCTGGTGTGGCAGATGTTAGCGTTTTTATACCTCACGATACGCGATACATGGTCCACGATACCAATAATATCACGATACAATGATTCTGTCATAATCAACCTATTGCAAGACAATCATAGAGCGATATCTGTCTGAAGAAAACTAAAACGTGGCTTCCTTCACCATAAACTCCCTCTTCTTCAGGTCAGGTAACTTCCACCCCAGTTTCCCTCGTTCATTTGAGCAGCGCCGCCGCGAGGAGACACCGAGTAGCGACGGAAGGATGACGATACATCACCAAATCGATATTGTGACCCACCCTTATTTAACATCTGGAGTGTGAGACCACCTCACCGATGGGAACCTTGGGTGGGCAGGGAGATCAGCTCTGTCCAACAGTCATTAAGAACGTTGGAGACCTCTAATATGAAGTGGTAAACCCCTCAGCTCATAACCACATGGCCCCAGTCACATGCAGCACTACTTTCTGACCCCATACACACACAGGTTTGTGCAGCTATCCTTTGAAGGACCCTTCATTTACTTAGCCTCAACAAAGCCTCATCCCTAACTTTAACCGTAGCCACACTTCAAATCTTACGTCTAAATTGAACTCGCTCCTCAGAAATGCGGCTCTGCCTCCTCATGAGGACCAGGTTTTGGTCTACTGGTCCTACCAAGGTCCCAGAGAGGTAACAAATACAAGTACACACACGCATTCAGATCATTAAAGAAGGCACAGAACAGTTTGGAAAACCAACTGTGTGAGCTGCTGCAGCGGACGTTCCCATGTATCGCGTGGGACTCTGTGTGTGTGTGTGTGCGAGCGCGTGCGTGCACATGCCGCGTGAGAGAGAGGCGGAGTCGAATCTTTTCTATAGAGCGAAAACAAACAGTCTATAAAGAGGCCCTGCCACTCTCCCATTTCAATGTAAATGAGTCTGACTCTGTTAGGAGGTTAAAGAACTCTCTAGGGGCCTGGCGACTACCACCGCTGGGGTCACACATGCACGACCACGTGCACACACACACACACACACGCAGGGCGGAAACACACAACACACAACACACCAACGCACAGGCACAAACTTGCACGCAAACACACAAATTGTGGGGCGAGAGGCCCAGATAAAGAGCTCAGAGAGCCTGTCAGAGTGTCAGCTCCCATTAGGCCAAAGGCTGCTGTGTGTGTGTGCAGGCAGGCGTAGTGCTTTTTACATTTTATTCAATACACACACACACACACACACACTCTCTTTTTCTCACATACACATCCTCCCAGAGCCGCCCCGCCTGGCTGACATGCTGTTTCAGACAAGACACACAAAAGACAACGGAACCCGCCTGAAAAGACAAACATCTTCTACATTTCCTACATCACACGCAGCGGGGAAGAAAAAGAGAGGCAAACAAAACGAGCGCTAACCCATTTTAGATGAGCCGAGGTTCAGCCGGAGCTTCCAAGGATCCCCCCCCCCCGGTGTGATTAACCTCTCCCGCGAAAACACGAGAGGAAACTTCCACAAACTTCCTATTAACATCCGTTCCTCAACTGTCCTGAGCGCATCCTGAGATCCAACCAGGACATTTGAAGGTGGTGTGTGGACACATGAACTCAGGGGTTTCAATAGTGCGTTGGGTTCGGCCCCCCCTGATCTCCGTTGAAGGACAATCTTAACGCTTCGGCATACCAAGACATTTTTGGGGAAGGGTCCTTTTCTATACCAACACGACTGTGTCCCAGTGCACAAAGCGTGGACTATAAAGACATGGTTTGACGCGTTTGGTTTGGAAGAACTTGACTGGCCCGCACTGGCAGTGACCTCAGCCCCATGGAGCCCCTTTGGGATGAAGTGGAACAGAATGAATGGACACAAATTCCCATTCAAAATCTGGAGGGAGGTCTTCCAAGAAGTAGCTGTTATGGCTGCAAAAGGGGGAACCAACTCCATATTTCACTACCTTATATGTATGTGAATATGTCATTACAGTCCAAACCCTTTTGTCCATGTAGTGTAGATAAATGTACTTGGAAATAGAAGGTGTGAGGCTGTACAGGGAATAAGGACAAAGAAAACAACACACATGAAAGGCCAATTATGAATTAATCAAATATTAGACGAGTATTAGAGGAATATGTTCAAGTGTGCAAAGTTATAAGAGGTGCAAGGATTTGTGTATTAAGCTTCACAGCCTTTCTTCACACTAATTAGCACGTTGATTTCTCTTTCTAATTGTTCCACTATAATATTCCATGTTCAGTTAGAGCTGTAGAGCTTTGTCTTTTTTTATTTGTCTGTCACTTATGAAGACGCACAAACCACACCATCACACACTTGACAGACAACGGAGTGCAGACAGACTCAGTGAAAAAAAAAAAAAACAAACAGTCCTGACGTCAGTGTGGGAATGCGGGGGGGGGGGGGCGTGGGAAGCCAATTCTGGTCCCGCGTGTGGTCGCAGGAGATCCAGGAGGTGCGAACAAGTCGCTGACAGATGTTAATACCAAATCTGAGCAGAGGTGAGGAGGCGGAGCCACGCAGCAACAACAAGAGAGAGAGAAATCCTTACTGTATGAACACGCCCACCTGTCTCCAGCTGTGCGTGCCCTGACTCTGCTGACTCAGGCAGGTGTGTCACACCTACAGCACCGGCATGCTCGGGCAGTGACGATATCAACTCTGCTCAGATAAACAAAAGCGTCAGTGCTGGATAAAAGAAATGTCCAGAAGTCTCTTTGTATGTATGTGTGTGTGTGTCTGGTGTTTAGATCTGAGCCCTCGGCTCCTCCCGCCTCCGTCCTTTCATGTTTCCGGAGAAGCGAGCCGACAGCTGCTGCTAAAAACAGTCATTGGGAGACAGGGTACGCTTGATGTCGGGCGGGGGGGAACTCCAGCCACCGCAGAACATTCACCGCATACTCACACGTCGCTACAGTCATGCTACTGACACACACCTCTCCTGCCAGATCATCCCCCTTCTTCTTTTCAAAAACCACAACCCCCCAGACCCCCCGAGGGCAGAGACTGATGCGCAAGCACACAGTCAGAATCGGTCACATAGCACATGCTCAGACTGCTCATTACCCAGTTCACTTTTCACCCACATAGATCCTCCACATGTCTGGGGATTGGCAGGGCATCAGTCATGGCCGTACGTGTGCGCACAGGCCGGGGCGAGCCGTAAAAAACAAAACAAAAAACAGACAAACACAGAACCGCTCATTACGACATTACTGCTGACTGCGCGCTCACAGCAACACTGATCCATGTGATCCATACGATGCATCAGAGTCTTTCACAGCTACACCCAGGAGCTCAGAGGAGAGCTGAGGAGGCCAGAGTCTCACACACACACACACACACACACACACACACACACACATTCACACCGCAGACTAAACAGGTGTTTGAAAGTGGTTTGGTTTTCAAAAAACTCTGGCAACAACATCAAGGAGCCTGCACTGATAAGGCTTCATAGCAAGAGCTCGCATCATTTTTTTATTTTATTTATTTTTTAATATGCAGTAGCTCCTCAAAGTCAGATTTTGAAAACATTGGCACATTACAGCAGATGGATTTATTTAAGAAAACAAACAGATTTGAAGTATTCTCTCAGATATACAGCAACACTTAGTCATGAATCCATAATAATATGCGTACAATCTGCTCGGCGACGGCAGGTCAACCTTTGCGGTATGAGAGCGTCTGTGATCCTGATTGTGTTTAAACTCTGGAATATGAGTTCTTACCGTCAAAGCGTTTAGATTCAGGGTCTCGCCGTTTAATACGACGACACTTCAGTCTACCCGGAAACTTCATGGAAACCTAAAATCAAGGCCAAACCGCAGTGAAAGGATTGCTCTCGCGCTCTTTCTGCTGTTATTGAAATGTGTCTTCTTATTGTGCGATTTCTTTTGTATTTGTTGTACTTTATTTGTTGTTTTGCTTTCTCTCTCTCTTGTGCTCGGTGAGCTGCTGAGACAAAGACACAAGACAACTTTTGTCCAACAATAAAAGTATCTATCCATCTATTACAGCATAAAGCAAATGAAGTGAGACTTCTGCTCTTGTCTGTTTCCAGCCTTTATGGCGTGTGTATGTATTGAGTATTTAAAGTGTATATATATATATATATATATATATATACACATATATATATATATATATATATATATACACACACATATATATATATATATAGTGTATATAATTGTATGGTCTGTATATAAATATTACATCTTTACGTTTAGGAATGTTATAAAAGATCTAGATATATCAAAATCATTTTAGTTCAGAGGCCACATACCGTGCAATTTGATCTCTAGTGGGCCGGACCAGTAAAATAATAGCATGATAAACTATAAACAACTAGGACTTTTTGTCTGTTTTACATTTAAAAAAGTAAATTTTTTTCCCGAAACGTTTTACGAACAACCTGAATTTAGGTATAAACTAACTCTAACCCTAGTGTTGTAGTCAAGACCACCTAAACCAAGACCAACGCGAGACCAAGACCACAGTGTATCCAGACCAAGACTGTGAGGGGTCGAGACCGAGACCGTTAGCTTCGCTTTGCAGAATTTACACGCTGCGCTGTGTTTTCTTTTGGAGGTGTTTATGCACAAAAAGTCTTTGTGGTTCAGGTAACCAAATGTTATTATAGATGAGTTGGCTGACATCTTCTCCTGTCACTCACATGCACTTTTGGGGTGTGTGAAAGGGGGCGGGAGGGGTGACAGCCGTTAGCGGTGACAAAAATTTCAAATGAAAAATGAGTTAAGTTATTGGTTTGTACCCAAAGCAATATGATTTACGCAAAATCACAGTAATGATATTAACAAGTTAATCCAAAAATGCACAGGCAATTTATTAATATCGCCACAGTGACCAAGACCAATCTCGAGTACTACACTATCTAACCCTAACCTTGGAAGTGAAAAATATGGTATTTAACTTTATTTTATTCTATTTCTTGTATGATTGGAACCTAATCATACTGTAAAAATATTTCAATTTGCATAAATTCATCCTGCGGGCCAGATTGGACCCTAAGGTGGGCTGGTTCTGGCCCGTGGGCCATATGTTTGACACCCCTGTTCCACGTGCAACAACAACAATAACAAAAAAAACACACACATGATGCCTTTTCCCCATTCACAGCCCTCTGCTCTGTTCTCTGTTCTCTGTTCTCTGGCCCTTTAAATGCCCCTAACTTCACTGTCACACAATACCTGTTGTTCCTGCCATTTGGCTGCAAACACAAGGACACACTGTAGCAAGAAAAGGCTTCCATTCAGCTTTGTTTCGTGACAAGGCCATTGCTGTGAGAAAGCGACAAATCAGCAACATTTACCCGTTTAGAGGAATTGAGAAAGCACGGGGGCCACTGGGCCCTGGCCACAGCACTATCCCCTGCCCTAGGAAGTATAGATCATTGTTTTCAACACTGCTGTCTCATTACCACAGCTCCACAGCAGAGGATATGATATAGAAGAGCGGGATCCACTGTAATAACCCTCTGACAGCTACGTGCCGGTGAGATCTCCTGTATCAGGAGAAGGATTTGAGAATTAGCAGGATCTCAGCGAGATAAAAGAACCGGGAAGACAGTGAGAAATAAAAAGGTTGGAGGGAGAAAAAAAAAAGAAAAGCAGACAGGCAGAGAGAAGGGCATCAGACGGAGGAAACTGGGAAATTGAGCAAAAGTGCTTGAATATAAAGTGAAATTGCCGAAGATAAGGCTCATTGGTATGACTTATCATCTGCTGGTGTCCGTGACTGCAGCTGCAACCTTTGGTAAATGACTCTACTTAGTCCGTGACACGGCCGCCGGCCCGATGGGCGATAAAATTAACATCCCGGTGCAATAGTGCGCCGACACCGACGCGCACGCACACTCAACACACACTTTAAATGCCTCCGCCGGGGATAAAGGCAGTAACATGCAGCGTATACAGGCCGTGTTCCTCGTCATACTGAGCTTTATCACAGACAATATTGACTGATCTTCTTAACCCCCACTCAAAGAGAGAGAGGGCGTAAAAAAGTAATATAATCAAAATACTAGGATATTACAACTTAGTAAATGATCCCATGAACAGGGCCTGGATGGGTGAAGAGAAGGAGGGATGTGAGGAATGGGGAGCGCAGAGGACAAGTCTCCGAGGCTGGAGAAGACTTCATTTAACATGCAGGATATCACTTGTCTATAGCCCCAGGTAGGGCAGAAACACAGAGATAAGCTAGTTCAGCACTACGTCCACCAGGAAAAGTGCCGAGAAAGGGTTTTCCCTCTAATGGATGCCATTAATTATCATATACCCTTATACTTTGCAGTCATCACAATCTTAAGCCTAATCCTTTAGGAGGGAGTGTGTATTGTCAAAGATAGAGTGTTTTTTCTCTCCCTCTCTCCCTCTCTCTCTGTCTCTCTCTCTCTGTAAAGCATCCGTCTGTCTGCCGGGAGTACACTTAATGGCCTGTGCACACTCTGGAGCTGTCGTACCAAACTGACTGATGTTATCAACAGATGAATGACCAGGCGGGTCAGAAGTCAAGTCCAGCTCCATTGTTTTGACTCTGAAACCCAGTGTGTTCATGCTGCTTCCTCTCCTGTAATCCCCACCAGCTGCGTGCAGACGTGGACTGGACTCTGTGTGTGTGTGTGTGAGTGTGTGTGGTGCATCTGTGTTGTGGAACGTCTCGCTTTTCATTTCAGGCACATGTGAACCGATGAGCGCAGCCACGCGGTTCGCTCCGTGTGGCCGCGACGGTGAAGATGATCTTTCATCACGTCTTTCCGAGGCCTAGATCTGTCACCGACGCGTTTCAAAGTTTCAAAGTAAAAGCATGTATTTGCAGGACTGATACACGCGTGGCTTCATACTCGAGAATCCCAGTGTTTTACTTGAGCACAAATGAAATGTAGATTTTTATTACTTTAAAAGTTAACCCTCTGTAAAACATAGCAGAACTCGCCCAGTGTCGTGACTGGACCCGGCTTAATAGAGTACAAAAAAAACTTACCTGACGTTGGAAAATAAATCTGATTATTTTGTTAGTCTGACTTTTAAAATGCATTTAACCATGTTAGTCTGTCTCAAATGTTGCTAAATCGAATTTCTCAAGCTTGGAATAATACACGCGGATAATGCGGTTTGGAGTCGAATTACTCCTGCATGAGTCAATTCAATCACATCCTGTGGAAAAAGCTTATACACCGAAGACGAAAAAACAGCAAGAAAAACATGGCCAAATCCAGACTTCTGCGTTTTTGGACTGAATTTATTCTCCGTTAGCTTAAAGAATTCCATATTTTGAGTGTAGCAGACGGTAGAAAGACACCATTCCGTGTCTTTCCATGGTAAAAAACCAGCTGACAGGTACAGTTGTGTTGGTCTGTAACGGGTTAATTGGAAAACTGCTAAATCAGGGTTTCCAAGGACTCAAGGATTTCCCAGGACCAATTCCCTCTTGCCTAGTCTACGTACATCATGCAGTGCAGGGCATGAAACACTAGGTGGCCTCGTAATGTAAACGTAAGGGAGACATTTGCCTAAATATCAACTTAACTTAACCTGCATAAAATTCAAGCAAAATGATTCAAATTCACAACCCTTCAAGGATTTCAAGGACCCGTGGGAACCCTGCAGAATACTAACAAGGTGAAATGGGGCCCTGTCGCCATCTAGCATGGAGGGGGGGGGGGCACATTTCATTTAATGAATCGATTCCCTGCTAGTGCTTGTTTACTGGGACAAGGGCAGGAGTTCAACTGCATTATGACTGCGCATAGAAATGTACTGAGTGGTTTGTGCGTGTGTGTGTGTGTGTGTGTGTGTGTGCAGAGCGCTGTGTAATGCAGCTAAATCCAAATGACATACAAGAGAAATGAGGTTAGGTTTAGCTCATTTCTACCTGTGGGAGATTTAAGACATTATTTCCATTCCATGTTAGACGGCAGCCAGCAGGAGCTCGCAGCAGATCTATCGAAATATTCATTCGGCGCAACAGGAAAGAGAAATCAATGCCATGAAAACAGAGCACTTAATATAGTTCCATTAAAGCGGCTCTTAGAGCTGCACCAAAATGGCCACTCCACTGCAGTCAGGGCACAGAGAGGCCACACTGTGTTTTTTTTTGTTTTTTTCTTACCAGGCTACAGTTTAGACTGAATTAAGTCATGCTCCACATTCAGCCAGTCCTGACAACTGCTTTTTAAAATGACACCTGATACCCTCATGTCCCTGCTCCCCCCCCCCCCCTCCCTCTTACCACCATTTGGAGACACACTTGAGGAAGGGCATATGTGGGTGGGGGATGAGCAGGGGATCAGTGGTGTTGTGGAGGAGTGAGTGGGGTCAGACGCCAGGGTTGCACATCTCTGTCCCGCCACCACACACGACTGTCTCCGGGTGTTTGTGGCAAGTTTGTGTTTCACGTTGCAGCTCGTCTGACCTGTTTTTGTAGTTTAGGCTGTCATTCCTTGGAAAATGGTCCTTCTTGCTAAGTTTGGTCCAGTTGCGTAACATTCAGTAGGGTTTATTAACCCAATCTATATACTACCTATTTTATTTAAATGTATAATCGCTTAAAATGTTTTAAAAAGGTTGGTTTTCGCAGTATTAGGATAAGAGTACTTTGGGCCTTGAGGGCCTTGCTTTGAACATCCTACAACTTCAACTCCAGCATCACGTGCATGGACCAGTGCTTTGTATTGGCACGCCTGTCATGGGTGAAGGTTAGTGGTGGCTCATTTAGTGATATCTGTTCTTTGTCACATTTGACATCAAAGGAATTTAAAAAAAAAGTTTTATTCTGATGTCATTGGAAGTTGGGCAGTGGTTCAAAGTCATCAAAGGACACTTGCCTTTGATGAGCAAAGACTACCAAAACTCGCTGTAGCCTGTCCTGAGAACCACTGTCCTGAGAACCACTGTCCTGAGAACCACTGTCCTGAGAACCACTGTCCTGAGAACCACTGTCCTGAGAACCACTGTCCTGAGAACCACTGTCCTGAGAACCACTGTCGTAACCACTTGATTTCTACTTCTTTTGACTTGCATCAACTTTGGTGAGGACAACATCAAGGCCATTTTTATTTCTTCTACGATTCCACTCCCACTTCAGTACAAATGAGAGGGAAGACGTTTATTTTCAGTCATGACGCTCTCGTGTTTGGATTGCACACACACACACACACATTTGTAAATTAGGTGAACTGACGACGAGAGGGGTGTGTGGAAATTTTTGGGTCGGGCTCTGACGAAATACCACCGACACAGAAATGTCTCAGAGTCGTGCGTAGCTCCGCGTCCCATCCCGTCTACTCATCGACTCATCTCTCCGCTGATCCCCTGAGGAGGTGTGTGTGTGTGTGTGTGTGTGTGTGACATAGAGGCAGGAGCTGAAGCATGTTGAAGCCGGTCAAACCTCAAGTGTGGAGACTGGAAAGTATTAACCCAGTAATGGCTGGTGTGCTGGGTGTGAGCCGCCGCATCAGTCTGAGAAATATCCCTGTTGGTGTGTGCTAATTAGACCAGGTTAGCGGGGCCTGCTACAGCTTGTCTGATGGCTGACCTGGTGAGACGGGATTACCTTTCTCCAGCTGCTGCCTCCCTTAATGCCACCTTTACAAAAGCCCCAAGTGTCACTGGGTCTAGTTTTTTGCTTATGAGGTGAGTCACACAACTGGACGTGGAGCACAACCCAAGCCAGATGTGTAAAAGATGTGTAGCCATGTTGCGCAAATAATTTTTTATGCAATAACAGTAAAACTCTACGTAGGGGCCTTCCGGTGTTTCACAAACCTTCTGCACTCCTGTCTGCACATGTCAGATCAGGGAAGGAGGAAGAGTGGGGGGTTGGCAGTGGGCACTGAGTCCGCGGCGAGGGACTGCGAGCTTGGCACGGAGCGCCGTACGCAGGCGTGATGTGGGTGTGAGTGTAAAACATTTGCCCTGCGGTCAAGGGTATCTGCATGCTGCACGAGCAGATGATGTAAATGTGATAAGAGCCGAGGATGGTCCGCTGAATTCCAGCATACTGGTCCCTCCTTGTAAATCCCAGCATTTGCTTTTGTCATGCAGGCGAGGCCATTCTTGTCATTTCCTCTTGAGCACACACACACACACACACACACACACACACAAACTCCCTGGCCTCCAGCTGAGTGTGTGGACACCTGGTCTGGCTCAAGAAGCTGATGGCCTCCCTTAAAGGCTGGAAGCTTATTCCACAGATTAGCCTTTTAAAATCCACCAAATCCCGACGTCACATCAGCAACCTTTATGTGCACCAACACAATTACAACAATAGCCGGCGTGAAAATGAAAATAAATATCAAAAAAAAGCAAAGATACCAAACAAAAACCAAACTTGTAGAATGTGTTACGGCTGTAAGGTGATTGATTGCACATGTAAGCTACGCGCCATGTGTTTGCTCCATCGAGAAAACTTTGTTTACCGCCTCCGAGAGGCCAAAAAAGATGCCATTTGCAGCATTTGTGGCAATTTGCTGACATGAGACATATGCTCGCTCCAGCCTGTAGAGAAAGTCCCTGGATAAAGGGCTTTTCTTTTAAATCCCTGATAGCCTCCATGCTCCAAGGAGGACTTAGCTGGCGACTGACAGCCTGGATGGGAGGTGGGATGGGATTTTGCCATGTGGGCTTGTGACTGGTGCTGGGGTTAAATAAAGGGGAAGGTAAATATCAGGGGCGTCAAAAAGTAAGGGATACAGATTGGTAATCCGTTATAAAGTAAAATGTATGTTGCATCGATGCGTGGACCACAATAAACCAAGACTCTACTCTCACTACGCTTGCAAGACTCGTTAGTGTTGCGTTACCTTCTCCAGTTGATAATGATTTGGCTGAAGCACTTAAGACGTCACAAAAATTCAAAAACAGATCTCTGAAATGCTGGTTTAAATGGATCTTCATCTTCATACACTAGGCCGGGGGTGTCAAACATACATCCCGCGGGCCAGAAATGGCCCACCAGAGGATCCAATCCGGCCCGCAGGATGGATTTGTCAACATTTTATGTCAAATACTATACTTTATTTTTCAGTTCCAGATACCTGTGACTAAATGTCTGTGCCTGTATAGATCCACTGTGATCAGGAGGTTTTGCACATGTGAAAATGCTCAATTTAGTCATAATAGTTCTTATTTTTTCTCAACAAAAATGTTATGTTTTGGAAAAAGGAAACTTCATTAAATGTAAAACAAAGGGGAAACAATTCAGAGTTATTGTTGTTCATAGGTTATTATGCTATTATTTTACAGGTCCGGCCCACTTGAGATTAAATTATGCTGGATGTGGCCCCTGTACTATATTGAGTTTGACACCCCTGCACTGGGCCTTAAGTTGAACAGAGTAACGGGTAGTTCTGGAATACGTAATGTGGTGACAGATGTGGCTCATTCTATTTTGTCATTTAAAAATGATGGTCTACATAAAACAACAACTTGTATTGCGTCAAACTGCATTGACTGAATCCCATCATCGCTTGCATATGTGGACACGTATCAGATGGTCCTCTGAGGGAGAGACACACACACTCCCAAGTAAATAAACTTAATGCCAGCAGTTGCGGTTTAACAGCTCCCCTTCGGCAGCTCATCGGGCTGGTTGGGGTCACAGAGCTGTTACAGATATACGGCTGCAGTGTTGGGATGTGCAGCCGAGGCGAGGTCGTCTTACTGTAAACCCAGCTGTACAGTATCTTCCTGGAGACAGTGAGTTCTGTGTGCAGTTGGCTTTGGGGCGACCCATGAGTGGCTCCTTGCAGCTGCTTTCTGTGTATGTGTATGTGTGCGCATGTGTCCGGTGGTAAGTTTGGAGAATGCAACAGCTACCTCCCACCGCGTCCAGCACAGGCCTGTACCCACAGCTGTTCACCAGACATTCAGTACCACACACAGCACCTGTCTGCATATGTGTGTGTGTGTGTGTGTGTGTGCCAGCCAGATCACATGCAAGAATAGACGCACACTGCAGAGCGTGTGAACCGAGCAACCTCTGTCGCTCTTCCTTTTCCTGGTCACACTCCAGCCTCGGCCTGCTAAATCCTGCGCCCGTCCACTCCCACCCGTAGCACAAATCGCATCCTTCCTCCATGAAAATGTTGACGTACTCGAGAGCTCATTAACTTCATTGCCGAGCGCGAGTGAGGCGAGGTTTTTGGATCGTCCGCGCGGTTGACTGCTATAAGTCTTTTAATGATGGGGATCGTTCATTAATGGCGCCGCAGTGATAGATTTCACCCGCGATGTTATGGGATCAACGCTGTTATGAAGGGCACAGCGTGTGGGAGGAAGCATTTATAATCATTATCAGAAGTAATAAAACTTTTGCCCTCTAACAATGGACTACCGCCCACACCAAGTGAATGTCAGAAGAAGTCCTTAGCCAGGACACAAAGCTTAATTGGTGGAAATATTGGCCTAATGGTGCCAAGGTGGTTTTGCATTGTAGACACATCATTATTCATTTCATGTGTGAGACAGAGGGCGACTGTGTCACCATGAGCTCAAATCCAGCACCATTTCATCTAGGTCTCTCCTGTACGTGAGCGCTCCGATAACCAGGCAGATTAAAACATTTAGATAGGAACGGAAACGGAGATCAATAAATAATGAGTGGGAAATGTCATATGTGTCGCTCCATCATCTGCAGTCTGCGTTGATATGGCAGCTTATCGCCAGCTGCAAATTACCCCACAGCACTGGCTATGAATATGATTAGCATTCTCATTTTCCCCAGGAAAAACTCTAATATACACAATTGCGTTTTATCAAAATTTATCACATACCTTTGCCGTGCATTTCCTTGAGAAAACATGGCAGCGGTTGGGATTGCATCAAAGCATGCCGCAGTCATTTTCTTAAATTTGGAGCGGAAAAACAGGTTATGACTAAATGGATTGGCTAACCCCCCCCCCCTTTCCTTCATCTAAAAAATAATCTCATAAAAAAAGGAAGGTGAAGGAGCAATATGTGCCAACAGAGCACAGGTCGTATCGCTGCAAATTACAGATATGATACGATTGGCTCTTACCTCCAGCCGCTGCATTAAACCATTGCTTATAAACCTCGCCACCTTTCTCTGACCTTTGGTTAGGATGAATATTTCTATAAAAGCAGCCAGTGATGTAGACTGGGAGGCACAATTCACCACTCACACACACAACTCACCTCAGTAACAGTTATAAACTTCTTGTTACCTAAACTGTAATTATGCTCACGTTCTCCTGTAAGAAAATATAAAACAATGTCATGTCATTCTGTATACTTCCAAAACATGTGTCCTATCCTCTATCCTATAATCCTGTAAAGTCCGTATGCATGGTACAAAGTAGTTTCCCTTTTTGCGACAAGCCCACAGAAGTAGCATTGTTTAGCTTAGCTTTATAGCATTAGCACCTATTCCTACTTGCACTATTTTGTTTACGCAAATTAATCCAAAACCTGAAATCACTTAGTTCTGTGTTGTCTTGTTAGTACATATTAGGAAAATAGTGTGATAATGGCCAATGATCCAAAACTCACATAGCCATACTGCGACTTTAGCATTGTATAACTAGCATATGGCCTCACGTCAAAACAAAAGTGAAGTATACATTTATACAACAAATCCTTATTTAAGTAATATGTTCTTATATACAATAATAGGACTGTGTATTTGCACACATTTGAGGCTATGAATAATATAATTATAGTATAATTTTTTAGCACTATACATACCATTTAAGGGTGGAAGAGTGTAATGGCTAAAGACAGACTCAAACACTAATATCTTAAGCATTTACAGGGTTTTAACTCAAAGTATTGACATCATGGTTTACTACACCATTTGGTGTCCACTATAATCCAAAAGGCAGAATGAGTGAACAGATTTTTTAACATGGGTGGCCCTGGCGTATCCAGCAGAGTTGGGGATTTAGAGAAAAGGTCTCTGTGTAGATTGGACGACACAAAGCTTCTCAATAGGACTGCACAGTCCTAGGTGACAAATGGTTCCCAGAGCCAGTCAGGAGCCAGAAATGGCCTCTTAATCAATCAGAGGTCACTATGGAGTCTCGGCCCTGACTGCCTTCGCCCTGAGAGGCCAGCCATCTGATGGAGCACTCAGTGCCAAGGAGAAAGCCCACAACTTTTTTTTCACCTCGTTAACGCAACACTTTCTGATGCCACTGTCTCAGTGCAACGTTTGCCATTATTTATGTAGACTATACTATAATTTGTCCTGCCAAAGATTTATGTGGAACCAAAAACAAAAAAAGTGCACCCTCATCACAACAACATAGGCGATGTTTTGCAGACAGATTAACACAAGAGAAGTCTAACTTATTGTTTTTGCTCCATTGCTTTTTTAGTTGCTGCAATGTTTGACTTTTCTTTGCCCAGCAAATTAGAAATGCAACCATCACACATTGTGGCGCCAGTCTCAGACTGTATTAATTATGTGGGAAACAGTGCATTGGACCTTCCATTTTCATTTGCTCGTTTACCCAAGTCAACATTTTCTTCTGCACTTTCTGGGCTGCGTTTTAGTTTAGACTTACACATAATTTACAGACGCGTGTATAGACAGCAAATGCTGTGACGGTAGTCTTAAGACCTTAACGTCACCTAAGATGGAGTGTGGAATGAAGCCTGTGGATGGGAGCACAGGTCAAGTGATACTATGCCGTGTACATCTCAAAACACTAAAGAGAAGTTGTTGTTGTAAACTAACTTTAGGAGTTGGTCATTAAAATGGAGATCTTCCAAAATTCAGTCGCCCAAATTCGTGTTTTTTAACCCATCTGAAAACACTGTAGTATGGATGAAGCCTTTCTCTGTTGGTATTTGACATTCTGCATTCCTCTGATTAGCTGGTGGGAACGTCTGCAGCCCACCCATCCTTGACACATGACCATATGCACCGACATTTCAGGCTGTAAAAAGGGAGTCTCTCCACTGGGTCAAACTTTACCCCCACCCTGACATCTCTTGGGGTTGACCTACACGCTGCAAGCCCCTCCCCCCCCAGGGAGCATATCAGGCTTTGGTGGTAGAGCAGGCCGTCTGTCTTCCATCTACCTCCTCCCACCACTCTTCCATCATCCGTCTTTCCATCACCCTGCATCAATACATTCATCTGCCCACTCCCACTATCAATCCAACCACACTCTAACACTCAAAGTCCTTTGTCATTAACCCATCTGCTTCACAGCTACGTTTGTAAAAGTCCCTGCCCTTAAATCATCTGCTCGTTCCCATGACTCAAGATTCAGCTCCGTTTTGGCAGAGACATCAATATAGTAATGATAATAATGATAACTCTTTTTTTGTATCATCCAATGCGAGTCATCTATCGTGTGAATTATACTTTTATTAATCCCCCTTGCACTAGTGACACATCATTAGCCATAGAGAGTTGCACCACAGGCAGATTAAGGATTGTTAAAACCAAAAAGTCATGCACAAAACCCGTTAGAACCTAATTAAATGGTGTCCCATTGCAATTACACTCCCAATAAAACTGCCAATTCACGACGAAGGACCAGTCGATACTTCTTACCAATCACCAGACCCCCACAGATCCATATATCCATCCATCCGTGCTGACACTCAGTGGCTGTGTCTAAGCAAGTCTTCGACCCATTGATCTATCCATCATCCCCCCACAAGCTCACTCATAGATGCTCATGCTGATTCAGTCCCCATGGGAAAGTGGAGCCTCACGCAGAGGACACCTTATGGACTAAAGACCGGAGAGACGAGGAGAAAGGGAATGAAGGACACATAAAAAGACAGGATACATTCATTTTAAAAGAGCCTTTTTTCAGCTTCAAATGAGGAAACAGGAGGCTGGTTCTCTCCTGTGCACTTGAGAGTTTCATAAAATACTTGATGAAAAATGAGAACAAGGATTTCTGTTATGACACCGATGAGTACTATTTGAATTAGTGGATTAAAAACCGTGTAAACACACAGAAAATCCCTGAGGCTGAGCGTTGTGACAAACGACACACGGCACTTACGAAGAGGACGAGGGAACAAGAAGAGCTGAGGTGGTCGTCAAAGTGAGCATTTAAAGGGAGATCCTTTCTTTAAGAGCTGCTACCTGAGTTGGGGCGGAATTTGGGTGACTGCGTCATTAGTCACAAAAATGGAGCCACCTGCCTTTTCAAAATAAAACGTTTCACAATCACAATGCTACAGATTACAAGGAAGCCGTGTAGACTTTCTGCACTTGTGTTACGAAAAGAAGGAGCTACTAGACGGACTTGTGATACCACACCAAGTTCATACTTTAGATGTATTTGCATCCAAATGTCCGAATGAATTCATTGACCTTATGGAAGTGGGCAGAGCTTGTTGCCGCAAGGCCTTTTGTCATTAGCATGCTTTATCATTTCCGAATCTCTTTCTCATCCTCTGATTGGCTGGAGCTCAATAGACAATTGTCAATGGACAACAGCACCAATTCCCCATGCTGAATCAGCCACAAAGCCCTGGGATGGGTTCCGGTTAATGCCGAGTTGACAATGCCGCGCCCACTGCAATGACAAGGGCTACGGACCGTCATCGACTTCCCAGCGGCCCAACATCAGGCGGTGTGTCCTGAGCACAAATGGCAGCTATAAGGGACTAGAGGAAAGAGAGATCTACCGTCATCCGATGAAGAGACGCAATCATAAGAAGTAGCGACTCGAAAAAAGGGAAAAAATATTCAGGGGTCACGCAAGGACAAAGACAAGCAAGAAGTGCCAATCCAGGATCAGGCAGATCAGTTGTGCAAACTAGTGTTTCCTGTGCTGGTATTCAGATGCAGATCCGACTTTCTCAGCTTATAATGGGGGGGCTGTCAGGAGTGTGGGTGTGTTTGTGTGTGAATGGGTGAGGATGTTCGTAGGGGGGGAGGGGCGGGGGGTGTCAGAAGTGTGTGTGAGTGGGTGAGGGACGTTAGTGTGGATGAGACTCTCACACATCTGTTAACCTGCTCCGCTAATGGAGTGCAAATGGGCCTCCATTGTTGGGTCTTTACGAACCTGGCTGGAATAACCTGACACTTGCAGGTTCACATGCGTACGAGAGCACGAGCACACGCTGACGTTTACATACACATGCGGAATGACTAATCTAGCAAACACCCTGAATAAGGGTTGATTAACATTCCTATACTGTAATGCATATATTCATTGCACCTGTATAAATGCTTGATTTAATGAATAGAATATTGTGGAGTGTGTTGGTATCTGCTTTTTGTCCATGTGGCATACCAGAGAGGGTGTAGTTCTTTAGCGTAACAAGACAAATGCTGGCTGGTTTGTGCCTTCGAGGCTGCAGTAGAAACATGGCGGTACAATACAGCAGCCTCCATAAAGCAAGGCCCTTATCAAAGGCCTTTGCTTTGTTGATTTGTGCAATTTATTTCCACTTTAATTTAAAAAAATCATTTAGGAACATGTTCATGCTTTAAACCACCCTTAAGGCCATCCTAAAGCAGTAAAGTGGTTTAATCTCCTTCCCACACCTTGGTTGACATCAATTTCAAGGACTTTCCAGGACCAATTCCCCTCAAATTCAAGTACAGAATGTGCTAACCCTAGCCCAAGATGGGAGGGCAACTTTTAAGAGCTGCTTCGCCCATGGCGTCCACTTTAATTGATTTGCGGAACACTCTGCATCTGGACAAGTGATTGTCTTTGGGATCTTGGACAAAGACAGTCTTTGTGATTTTCTTTGGTGAGACAGAGATCTCGGAATTTTCATTTCCCAGGCATCACGTCTACAGTGTCCATAACACGGCTGGCAATTATGACGCGTTGTTTGTTTTGCGTCGGCCTAGTAAACGTACATCAAGCAATGCAGGGCATGAAACAGTAGGTGGCGTCGTAGGGAGACATTTAGCCAAATATCAACTTAATGTCTTTCTTGCACAAAATTCAAGATTTTTTTCAAATTCACAGACTTTCAAGGATCTCAAGGACCCGTGGGAACCCTGCTTTTCTCTTCAATGTCGGCTAAATTCAGTCATTTCTTTTCTTTCTCTCTTGACTCAGTGACATGACTGAGCACCAGCTCATCACCACTCTTCACCAACTCCAACTGTTTGTCCCTGTGATGCAATGATTCCCCCCCGGTCCTTATAATTTAATCACTTATTTGCGTCATGCTCGATGTGAATACAGAGAGGGTGTGTTGAAATTCACCTCTGAATAATTCACAATTTTGAGGCTTTAAAGGTACAGTGTGTCAAATTGTTGCCACATTACTGTTGAAGGTCCCTCGCCTCACCCTTGTCTTCCAAGAGTGTTGGAGAAGCTACGAAAATGGCCACCTTTGTAGAACTAACTCGACTCCTGATATAAATGTAATGGCGCTTTTCCAGTATACAGTTCTGGCCCGACTCTGGCTTCTAGCTTGTTTTTGTTTTTGCTTTTCCATCAGTGATAGTACCTGGTGGCACTTGGTCCCTGGTGCTTTTTTTAGTACCTGCTCCAAACGACCTGAGTTGATACTTAAGTGTGACGTCAACAGACTGCCAGCCACTGATTGGTCAGAGAGTGTCGTCACTGGAAGAGTCATGAGCTCGACGTCCGACACAAGAATCAAACGGAACAATGCAGAACTGTAGATCAGTTAAAAAGACTCCAAAAAATCCTGAAAACATGCGTTAATCTGCAACATTTAGCAAAAGAAATGTCAGAAATCTCAATATTTAACAGAGGAGTGATGTATTTAGCGAGAACGTCGGTGATCGTGAGCCGAATCACAACCCGTTCAGGTGTATTTCAGTTCAGTGACTGTGTCAGACTCCGGTCAGGAAGTACTGAACGATTCGGTTACATAACTGATTCTAATGATTCAGTTACAGTGAAAACAACCGCTTTGCCCGTCACTAGTTTGTGTGTTTGTGTCGCGTAGAAAACTATAAAACAGTTTTACAGACTGAGTAGAGTTGAGTCAAGTAGAGCTAGAACTGTATCATGGAAAAGCACCAATAAAAGCCTCATTCCTGGGTTAATGAAATACAACTATTAGTGATTGAACACAGAATAATAATTATTTTCTCTTCCATATCTGCCAAATGAATATAACTTTTACACGCTGGACCTTTTAGGTAATGAAAACCAAATGATTTATAACGCACTCAGGGGTAGTTTACTCAGTCTCAGCCAATAAACTCCCCTCGGTGTTGCTCACTAGACCTTCAGATCTTCACATTTCTCTGCTAAAGTTTAACTTCTTGTCATCAATGATCGAAACGCGTGACAGGAGTCAAAGCGCGAGTGTGTTTTCTCACACTTTTTACAAACCAAAAGCTGTGTTTTTACTAAGCACTTGCTGTCCACCACTCAGCTGAAATGATTTTTTTTGTTTTACTCGGTGCTCTTGCTGACTTGGAGTTGGGGGATGGGGGTTTGTAACAGAAGGGCAGGCAACACGGGGTCACACAGGAGGAGAGCCGGGGGGAGGGTGTGTGTGTGTGTGTGTGTGTGTGGAGAGAAAGACCGAGAGAGAGGGGAGAATCGCCTTTTCTTTCTCTCCGGGCTCCAGGGAAGAAAGGAAGGAAGCCACAGCAAAGCAGAGTCCGGACCAAGTGAGGAGAGAGAGGGATGACGGAGGGGCGGGACTGGAACTGGAGCGCTGCTCATTGGTAGGCTGCGGCTCGCTCTCTGGATGGATTGACTTAGCACGGGTCAAATTACACCGTTCGCCGTGCATTAGTTTGTTTTTCTCTCAGCGAGGAGAAGTTGATTCACTACGACGCGCTCCATACACTTTTTTTGGATTACGGCAGCGAAGCGGGATACAAAATAACCGATTCAGATGAGGTGAGTTCTTTGCAGCTCCGCGTGGATTTTACTCGAATGCTTTACGCACAGAAAACTCGAGGGTGGGGAAAAAAAAAAAAAACATAGACACGAAAGAAGAGTTTTTGTGTGTGAAACTAAATGATTTTCTTCTGCTGCGCCGTTTACAGAGCTGCAACTGCTCAAGTCCGGACTGTGTATGGTTTATTTGCGCTTGTGCGCCATTCATTCCTGGCCACTGGCAGAGGTTTATTTCATGTGTGCAGCTCGCAGTTCAAACCTGAACAATCTGTTCACCCCTTCACTTGTGTTGTGAGTGACTTCACGCTCCCATTGAAGCCGCACACACACGCGTATTATTGACGCTCGCAGCATTTTTACGCACGGATGAGCACACTTGTATGTAAACATTGTGCGTTTGGATTGGGGGTTAAAAAAGAAGTGCCGTGCGTAAATGTGTGAGTGAACCGTCAGTCCCACCATGCACGCGCCTTCCTATGATTTCAAAATCAATGATTGTGTGCGTGGATAAGCATGAGTGAGTGAGGACAGGGCAGCGCGTCGTTAATGTTTATGTCTTCTCCCTTTCGGCTCCAAAGTTAACAGTGTTGTGGAAGGGGCTGGTGTGTGTGTGTGTGTGTGTGTGTGTGTGTGAGGGAGAGAGGGAGGGGGCTGTGTGGTCGTGGCAGCAGCAGCAGAAGCAGCAGCAGCAGCAGCGCTTTTGAAGATCAGTCATCATCAGAGCGCAGGGGCCCGGGGACGGACACTACAGAGCAGGCGGAATCTCGCAACTGGATAAAACAAAAACAAAAAAAAAGTGTTGTCCGGATCCAAATGGAGCAGAGAATAATAATAATAACAGGAATATCACACGCTGGTTGTTTCCCTTTTCATGGATTACCAAAGGAATAACGTGGCGTTCGTTTGGATTGTACTATTCACGAGTGATTTGGGATTCTCAAGGTAGGTGTCCTCAGTGGGGGTTTTTAATTATCGATGTGGAGTAGGCTATTTTTAGGGCACTGTGCACTCCCCGGGAGTGGGTTGTGAATAAAGGTTAAATCTGCTCCTTATATTTGTGCCAGTTTAACAACAGATATGCATTTCAGGAATAATCAGAGCTGCGCCATTGTAGTCCTGAAACACACCTTTCCCTTTCTTTTACACAGAAGTGTCCTTTAACCAGTTAAAGCAGATCATCGCTATTGAACAACGACAACAACTACTGATCAATCAAAGTGTTTTCCGACATTTCAGCTCCTTAAATTCAACTTGGAAACACAGTAACGTGCACACACGATCGGAGGACGGAGCAGCACACGTTGTTTTTTAACGATAAAACGCGGATGGCACCAGGAGTTTGACTTTAAACGTCGCTGGCTGCAAATCGTGTGATGCAATCTATTTCATGCACTCTCAGATTTCATTATGATATCCTTATTTTCGTACGTAATGAATCGCTGAAGGCGCTCGTAACCTTTTTTTTCTGGAGGCAGAGGAGGGAGCAGCAGAAGCAGCAGCACGGGAAGCCCAACCCTGAGGAGGAGGCAGTTAACACGCAGCAAAAACCCATCACTGTTGTCACTCCACCGTTGTCCCCCCGCGTCTTTGTTGTCCTTTGTATCGGCTCTACATGTGGACTAAAGGGACCCTGAAAAGATTTAGCACGGATAAAACTTGAATGCCTTTACGCCCCAGTCCGCACAATGCGAGCATTAGAGCCCGGGCTCCTGCGTGGAACTGTGTGCGTAAAAGACAAGCGGACGATGTCCATGGAAAGCGAATGAAGGCAAACAAAATAATAAGAATCATGCTTCTTTAGACTGATAATGACGTGTGCATGTATAAATGTATGTTACATGTTCATTTAAGGATCTTTTATGCAATCCACCAAATTAAACCAACAAGCAAAATGAGATCATATCATTTTTTTAAATAAAATTCTGGCCAAAAAGTGCAAATATGTAGTAAATGTTACCAATTGTGCCGCAACTATTCAATTATCACACTATAGTCCTTCACAATAGAAGATTGTGTTGATTTAAAGTACAGGTAGACTGATGTTTTACACGTTTACAGCTCTTAAACTTGTTTTTTTTAGTGTTGTTTATTGATTACTTTCATATTGGGTTTAGTTTGCACTAAAATACATCAGTGCACCACCGTGCAGATGCAAACTACCGATCAGAGGCAGACCATTAGCATCTGTTCATGACGGAGTGAGATTCCGGCGTCATATATTGGCCGCCGGTTGCACTGATATCTAAATATCGAAATATTCGCATTCGCCACAGAAAAAAAAACCCACATCGGTCGACCTTCGTCTCAACACAAACACCAGGTGTGCGTTTGCCAGAAAGCCCCGACATGCGCGGAGTTCAGTCGCCGAGATTTTCAAAACTTATCAAAACTACATAAACTTGAAATTGGCTGGAAAACCGCAGCAGTCCAGCTGCGGATCAAACAGCAGGACCAGCTCGTTGGCAGCACAGCTGGCCGAGGGGGGGGGGGGCGTTCCACTCCGCCTCATTGGCCGTGAGGTCAGAACTCTGCGACCAGAACGACCACCGTTAACCTCCCACTTCAGCCGGCTGTAACCCCATAACAACCGTCGTTAAACCATACAGCGCCATCAGTGTTGACCCCTTTACAGCCTTATGGTTCCTCCCCTGAACTGCTGCTTCAGATCAGCTTGTGGAGTTCACAAATGCCCGACTGATACATGTTTGACCTTGAGAGCATTTGGAGTCAAGATGTTTAGAGTTTGCTTTGTCCCCTTTGAACCTCCCCCTTTTTATGAGCCCCAGAAACAGCTCTCCTGAACAGCCAGGTCCACTGACAGGGAGGGGGGGGTTGTTGGGGTTCCATTGTGTTGACTTGCCCAAAAAAAAAGCCCCTTTTGTTTCTCAGTCACACCTGCACAGCTCAGCCCCTTTGTGTTCCACTACAGCAGAACCACGGCTGAGAGCAGCCTTTCTCCTGTTTCACTCCTCCTCTCCAAGGTAGAGGGGGCAGAAAAAAAAGCCCATTTTAGGGCGCACAGCGCGCTCCTTCTGCCAAATCTGTGAAGCAACAAGTCCAACCAAGCCTCTCTGAAGTGATCCTTTACAGTGGTCGTTATTACCGAAGTGGGAAAAAGGGCGAGTAATCATTTCTGTGCCTGTGCAGCTCTGGTGGCTGCGCTAATCATCAGTCTGACTCACTATCCTGTGCGGCCGCATCTTGATTACTTTCTCAGAGGCTCGGCTGAGAGTTGAGACAACCCCCGTAAAGTGGACGCTTTTGGTTTTGCACGCCATAAAAAAAAAGAGTGCATTTTTGACGCACATGCAGTGAGTGCAAAGGCCCGAAATAAGCCTGAAACTAAACCCCCGTGCTGTGCTATCTGGTTTCCTGCGCTGTTAGGCTTACAGCTCAGTGTGGTGCAAGATGACAAGTCAAGCTGCCTCAAGCAGCAGCAACCATTGTTCTGCCGGGATAACATCCACCCATTACATTCACACTCGGCTTACGAAACATCACGCACCCCTGTTGTTGGCTGTCTCTTTATGAGCCTCAATCCCTCCGTGCAGGGCCTCACCTGCAGGAGAGGAACAAAACAACACGTCCACTCTGAGCTGAAGAGCAGAGGAGGTTATGGTTGACATACGCCAGAGAGAGAGAGAGAGAGGGGGAAAAAATGTATGATAATCTGTCATGTTAAACCCGCAGCTGTAGCTCCTAGAATTTAACACACCATGGACGCGAGCCAACATCAGCAGGGGAAAGTGTGGGGCCTGTAGGACATTGAGAAGCTCGTAATAACAGAGGTAGAGTGAGGCAAAGGTGAACGAAGAAAGGGGGGAAAAAACTAGAGAAGAAGAGAGGGTGGGTGGGAGGGCGGAGAGAGTGCAGACCCACGGTGTGTGTGCTGGAGGTTGCTGCAGAGGTTTGGCAGCAGCGTCGGTACTGGCAGGTGTGGAGTGGATCGTGGTGGTCCGGGTGTATTTGGATCAGGACAGGTTGCATGTGAAGCAGGGCAGTGAGTGGTGTGATTGGTGTGGATGCTGACAAAGCACCACACCCAGTGCACGCCTTCCCAACGCTTCGCCGAGTAACTGGCCCCGAATTCGGCGTCGTTTTGGGCAAACGCGGACAAGTCTAACGCATGTTTGGACCCAAAGGTGTCATTTACTTCATGTATGAGAAAAAAAAAGTCCCTGTTTGATATCACTGAATGCTAATGGAGAAACTTGATGTCTCTGCACTGTAAATGAAACTAAAGGATTTAGTCCAGAGGAAAAGCAGTGATGCAACACTTCAGACGCCAGCTGTTGTCAAACACCAACACTCACTAAAGGCTGAATTGCGTTGCGTGACAAGCCTGGCGTTTTTTTTTCGGGGGCTTTTTGTGTCCTACGTGTGTGTTCACGCACACAGACACACACACATCAACATTCACATCATGTCACACACACACACACACACACATACACTGGAGGGCAGGAACAAGAGAATGTAAAGGAATAGTCAATAGAAATCATGCGGCGCTCGCTAGAGATTGAGAAGTAATTTTAGATCGCTGACCTCTGAGTGTCTTCTGTTCCTGTTCTACATGAGTTTGTGAGGACAGCCTTCGCCTCCGCAGTGTGGGTATTACCATGCAGAGGGAATCATACGGGAGATCAGAGCCTCTGGTTGAAGTGATTCTCTCCCGAATTGTTTAGTGAGGGCAGAATGGCAGGTAAAAATGTGTGATTGTGCATGTGTGTGTATGAAGAGGCGATACAGAGGAGGACTGTAAACCAAACGCAGACCAGCGAGAAAATGATTTACTTGCGAACACTTTGGACTGGAAGCGCTGCCCTGCAGCCTGGATGATATCACTGCAGAATTGAATTGCGAGCTGGGTTTATTTACCTTTCATAGCTTTCACCACTTTTTTTCCTCCCCCCCTATTGTTGTGCGTGTCTGTTCCTGATCGAGCTTTCCTCCTAGAAACTCAACAATTTATTGCTTCATTCGAGAGCTTCTCAAGCAGATAGTAAAAAAAAAAAAGCTGCTCTTTGGTCAGCGGTGTCATCACTTCTTGTTCAGATTAAGCCATTGTTTTTCCATTTGTATCCAGATTAGAGAGCATGTGTCTGCCGATAAGGGAAAGTGATCTCGTGACCCTCGTGCGTTTTCAAACCTGTAATTTAACTATTAAGGGAACTAATTAGGATGGAACCTCTTCTCATGCAGGCCTTGCATTACTCAGTCATAATTATATGGTTCTTTCAGAGGCCCCAGTATCCCACAGAAAACTCAACAGCCACGATTTCACACAGTTGATGACTAAAACGCCACTGCCATTCCTTCTCGCCATGGTGACACATTAAAACCCCAAAATAGAGCATTTGTGCCAAGAAATGGTAAATTACTGAATTCTTTATATCAGTGTTTAGGCCTTAAAGACTGTCCAACTCCTGACTTCAGAAGCATGTTTATGGTTCATTTTCATTTTTGAAATTGACATTTTTAAGTTAAGCATCAGTAAAAACACACGCGTGCTTCCGTGATACGGTTAAGTCCTTGGATGTGCATGTGCCACACTTCCTGTGCGGATCAATCAAAGCACTAATGGCTTGGCAGGCCGGACCCGCAGACAGCACTGGAGCAGGTGTGCTTTGGGGCTAATTGAAAAATTGGTCAATACCACCGTGCGTGTGTGCGTGTGTGTGTGTGTGTGTGGGGGGGTGGGTGTCGTGCACACGCGCACACACTCTTGTCAGTCTTTGCATTACACCATCTGAAAGAGTGATTATGTGTGTGCAGCCGTGTGTGTGTGTGTGTGTGTATCCCAGGGTGCCCCCCCCAGCTAATCCATCCCTCTGCCGGGGTGACGTCTCCCGGTAAATTGTTTATATCCGTTCAGGCTTTGCCTGCATGAATAATTTGTTTGGCTTATAAATATTTCAACATACACCGATCATTAATATGCACGTACACAATCCGTCTCGCACACACGGCCACTCCCACAATAAGCAGTGTAGCTCCTGCTGTATGCATGATCATATACTTTGCATTTACTAAATATCAAAAAAAGAGGCTAAAACAAACCACTCGCGTCTCCTTAGCGTCTCCAAAGACGAGCTGCAGCTACGATAACAGCCGACAGAGCGCGGATAGAAGTCAGCAAAGGTCAGACACACCAGCGACGGCGATGAAGCCGCAGTGTGCTGATTAGCGTCGAGCCCGGGTCCAAACCAAGACCAACCAACACAGGCACAGATGCACAGACGCAGCAGGCCTGCTGCCGCGTCTCTAACAGAGTGGACTTCCGCTGCATCCAGCATGAACCCAGGAACCCCCACTGGTCACTTGGCTGACCTTCCTCCTGACAGCAGATGCAGGGAGAGGTGGTGGTGGAGGAGGAGGAGGAGGAGGAGGAGGAGGAGGAGGAGAAAAGCCACAGCCACTACATGCACAAGTCACATGTGATAGAATATTATAGAAAGAGTGTCATATCGCTCTTTTAATTCAAGGATTATGTCGTCGTCTTCTTCTTCTTCTTCTAATGATTTCTGGTTAGAGGCAGCAGTGTTTTGATGACTTTGAACAAAAGGAAAAGGTAGAGGTGATATATTACTGCCATGTCACAGTGCGACAGCAGCGTCGCATCTCTTCCCTCTGTTAATTAGAGCTGCAACTGACGATTATTGTCTCGATTCATCGATTAATCGTTTGGTCTATAAAATATCAAAAAATGGTGATCAGTGTTCATCAAACCTGGAAATGACGATGTTTTGTCCACAAACCAAAATGATTCACTTCTAATGATGTCTTTGTTATCCGGGGCAAAGAAATGAAGCAAATATTCACATTTAAGAAGCTTAAACAACTGGAAATGTTTGTTTAATCTTGAAAAAAGCTTTGAAGCGATTTATCCATTATCAAAATAGTTGTCGAATTAATAATCAATTCATTGTTTCAGCTCTGCTGTTAATTCAAGGGACATTTGTTGGTCCGTCTACCGCATCAGTGCCGGGTCATTTCGGGTCATTTCCAGGGCTTCAAACTGAGCAGGTGACTTGCTTTTGTTACCTTTGGATAAGAAATACAAGGGACCGTTGGAACGGGTGCCGCCTTTTCTTTTGTATCTTACAAACTTATGACCTTTGCACATGAAACGCCGAGCTCGACATGATTGAGCAAATAAAGGACCAGAGAGAAATGGCATTACTGGAAGAAACAGTCGGAGTCTCGTGGCGATGAGCTGGTGCTCAGCCGTTTACTGAATGAATGGATGAATTAAAAAATAAAAGAAATACTTGGGTGCAGCCAACACTCAGGAAGAAGAGGAGAGTCAACACTTCAGCACTTTAGTGCAGGCTCGAAAAAATGTTATTACCGTGCCAAGACATTTCATTCCGTGTCTGTTGTGCAGAGTAATAATAATAAAAGAAGGAAAATCCTGGACTTTTTCTCACTCCCGAGTCGAAACGGCGCTTGTGCATTTGACTTGTAAGACGACAAACTGCAGCAGGAGAGTCGGGGAAAGTGTGAAATGTAAAAAAAAACGTGTGCATCATGTGTGTGTGTGTGTGTTTACAGGTAACAACTCCACCGGTGGGAAACAGGAAGTGTTGTCTGTGAGCAGCCATGGGCCAGAGAGCTGTGCTTCTGCCGCTGCTGCTGCTGCTGCTGCTGACGACAGCCACGCGCACTCTCCTCGCAGTCAGCTTCCCCGAGGACACCGTACCCCTCGATGTCATCGACGCACACTGTGAGTACACACACACACACACAGGGAAAGACTCCACAGAGACACGGGCGGGGGAAATAAAGTCCCGACAACTACGCTTAATATGTTCTCCTGTTGTCATACAAGCTGCAATGTCGTAAAGACAAGTCGGCCATATCAGCAGTTGAGACGCCGGCATGTCGTATCCACAGTGATAAAACCAATCTGCTGCACGGCCGGTCGAAGCATTTAAGTGGATTTCATTTCCATGTCTGTGATTTATGGAAAGAACACAGAGATGTGCTGACGTCGGCAGCCATTATCTCATGCAGAGACACAACACAATGACACACAGTACACACAGTGGATGTATTTGTACGGAATCATCACCAGGGCAATAATTCAGTAACTATATAGCGATTGCACTACAGTTTTCCTTTATATCAATAACCAAGGTTCAATATATAATGATAAAAAATGATAATTAAGGACTTTTAAACCACATTTGAATGCACCATATGCTATTTCTGCCACTAGGGGCTCTTATCTTTCTCAATCAAAACAATAGATGATCGCCGAGATCATGAGCTTCAGCTCACGTCCTGATGAAGTGACCGATCCGCTTTGTATTCCAGCTTATTTGTAAAGTTGTATTCACAGTTTAACGTATCACGTATCGCTGGTTTCAAAGTAAAAGCATGAACGATTCTCATCCCCCGTTGCCACTCTATTTTAATTTTAATAAGGCTTTTACTGTGAATTATTTACGTAGGTACACACTACTTGAAACATAACAGATATTTTTAATGCAGAAATCTCAAAATCACAAAACTCAGTCTGACATTTTGACACAAATTCTACTGTTTTAAAACTGTTTTTGCATCCCAAGTGTTTGTGTCTACCGTGGGTTTCGATTTGTGTTCCAGTTTCGCGGCGATACCCCGTGTTCAGAGGCCGGCCCTCTGGCAACGAGTCCCAGCATCGCCTAGACTTCCAGCTGATGACCAGGATACAGGACACTTTGTTCATCGCTGGCAGGTAAACCCTCAAGACACAAATCAATTACCTCTATCTCACTCGTCCACGCTGACCCCCCCCCCCCACACACACACACACACCAATATACTCACTCATTCCATCGCAGGTAAACAGTGGCACAAAAAAAAAGCTCTTAGTGTTATTGGATCTGTGGCTTCTAGGCCTTTTGTCTGATGTATACGGTCAGCATTGATCCAAGAGCGAGGTCTATCATCCTGGCCTGACGCTCTGTAAGGGATTTCTTGGCATCTTTACATGTCCTTCTGGTATTTATGGGCGCTGGGATTAATCTGACCCGCCGGCGCTAATATTGTAGCAGGAAATCACCGCGACATCCACGGCAATAAACTCGCAGCTCCCGAGCTGCTGTATAATCAAGCCCACATGCATCACGGCTGTCGCGTGCTGTGTTGATTGTACGAAAAATCAGACAGACAGGTACTGCAAAAACAAAACTGTGTGTATTTTCTGCTGCAAGAGACAAAATAACAAACTTTACACGTGGCAAATAAACACGTACGACCGTAAAAACGTGCATGTGCCCCCCCGTTGAAGACGAATGGAAATCTCAAGACCGTAGAGGACGTAATAAAATGTTGAATGCTGTGTCACTAAGCTGTGTTTTGTTGCCGTCCATTCACAGAGATCAGGTGTACCTCGTCAGTCTGAGAGAGTCCTACAGGAATGAGATCATTCCGTACCGGGTAAGATCTTTTGCCACAAGCTGCTCTCCCTCCCTCTCGGTCTCCCTCCCTCTCTCTCCATCCACACACACTGAAAGAGCTCTATAGAAAACACAGAGCCATTCATCACAGAATGGACAGGTTGTAAAAAATGAGGGACTGGAAAGGAGAAGACGGTGTGTATGTGTGTGTGTGTGTGTACTTGGCGTCTATAACGCTCCGTGTTGACTTTTACAGAAGCTAACATGGCGATCGGGCCAAGACGACAGACAGATGTGTGCCGTCAAGGGAAAACACAGAGTACGTATATTATTAAAAACATCCACCTCGCAGTTTTTGTCTCCTGAGAAGTGTCTCCTCCCTAAAAATGTGTGTCGTCCACTTTCAGGACGAGTGCCACAACTTCATCAAAGTGCTGGTCCCACGAAACGACGACCTGGTGTTTATCTGCGGCACCAACGGCTTCAACCCCATGTGCAGATACTACAGGGTCAGTAGTTTTCATGCTTTGATGTGCACTCACAGAATGTGGATAAATGCTGTGCAAATGTCCTGAAGGCAACACCCTACGTCTTTGTTTTCCTTTGAAACTCATTTGACGGGCCTCGTTTTGATGGATTCATGTGCGTGCTGGTGTTTTCCGCGTGTGTTTGTTTTACGCGGCGTGTCTCGACAGAACCTCCTCTAACGCGTGGGCCGTGATTGTTTTCTCTTCCACTGCAGCTGGATAACCTCGAGTTGGACGGAGAGGAGATCAATGGACTGGCACGGTGCCCGTTTGACTCCAAGCAAACCAACGTTGCCCTCTTCGCTGGTACGGGGTCAAACGTCCACAAACCGACACACACTCGCCCACACACACACACACACACACACACAGTGAAGTGAAAGTGATGTGTTCCCATTTATGCTCTCATTATCACCTCTGTGTCTTTGCCACAGTAAAACTGTGCCGGCAGCGATAACAACTCAGCCAATTAAGCCTTATAAAAAAAAAAGAGAAAAAGATAAACAGCTAAACACTAAAGAGCAGGGTATCTTTGCTTTTTTTTGTGACCGTGTTCCTTGTTGTGATGTGTTTCCAGAGGGGAAGCTGTATTCCGCCACTGTCGCCGACTTCCAGGCCAGTGATTCTGTCATCTATCGCAGTATGGGTGACGGATCGGCCTTGAGGACGATCAAATACGACTCCAAGTGGCTGAAAGGTAAGCGGAGACGTACTCGGCGTCAACGCGTGCATCAACATCCACCGTATGTTTGTGCCGAGCTCCGGCGGGGATGTGGTCTATTCTCTCCCAAGCAATCTAGGTCACCCCCAGTCGAATACAGCCTTGTACAAATCCCTGAAATATTCAGCATGCACAGTGTCGGCGGTGACAGTGCAGAAATACACTTCAACTCTCTGCCTCTCTCTCTCTCCCCCCATCAGAACCTCATTTCCTGCATGCGGCGGAGTACGGGAATTATGTGTACTTTTTCTTCCGGGAGATAGCGGTGGAGCACAGCAACCTGGGCAAGGTAAGACGAGCGACTTTTGTTTGTTTCGTAAATTCTTGGCATGTTGTTGCATGGCGCACGGGGGCTTTATGCGGACAAAAAAGGAGGCTTACACCTCCCTCGGTGCACAAACTACATACGTGACCCTGCTAATGTAACACCATTACACAGCGAGAAGATTTGTCTCTCTGAAACACACACACACACACACACACACACACACAGACACACTCCGAGGGCATTAGGCTGTTCCGTGTTTGAAGCCAACACCAGATTTGTCCGCGCCTCGTCCTTCTCTGTCGGTCCAGTAGCCAAAAATCCTCCCATCAGCCACCAGATAATAAATATTTAAAAACGGCTAATGCCGGGGCGACACTTGTCCTCTGACGGAGGTTTGAATTAGTGAATTATTAAAAGTGTTTTAGCCGACGTTAAACTACGTAAGCCTCAGTAACACACATGTGCAAGCAGACGTCAAACACGCGTCCTCGTGGTGCAACATCAGGCATTTTGAGGCCAGTGGAACACATGTGTGCGCCGGTCTGAGTGTGCGTTTGCCAAGTCATCTGCGCCGAGTCGCTACAGGATGGAGAAATGCATTATTAAAGGCATTTAAAGTGTTTTTTAGCGACGCTCACTCAGCCATCTGTCCTCTCTTAAACCTGCTTCTCCTCCTCCTCGTGTAGGTCGTGTATTCTCGTGTGGCCCGGATCTGTAAGAACGACGTCGGCGGGTCCCAGCGAGTGCTCGAGAAGCACTGGACGTCCTTCGTGAAGGCGAGGCTGAACTGCTCCGTGCCGGGCGAGTCCTTCTTCTACTTCGACGTGCTGCAGTCCATCACGGACATCATCGACATCGACGGGGTTCCCTCGGTGGTGGGCGTGTTTACCACGCAGATGAACAGGTGAGCCGCGGAGGACGGAAAAAAACGTAAAAAAGGAAAATAAAAAAATCAGAAGTCAAACATTGACGCGTTTTTCTCCACAGTATCCCGGGGTCAGCGGTGTGCGCCTTCTCCATGGCAGACATTGAGAATGTATTCTTGGGCCGCTTCAAAGAGCAGAAGACTCCCGATTCGGTGTGGACACCGTATCCAGAGGAGAAGCTGCCCAAACCTCGGTACGGATTGAATATTTCTGGTTCCACCTTAAAAAGCACAGAAAATCATCATGGAGTGAAAACCCTGTAACCTCGGGGTTTGCACGAGTGCTTGAAATCCTTTGAAGTGCTCGGATTTCATGTGGTATTTTCAAGGTTTGAAAAGCACTTGAATTTTTGGATAAAGTGCTTGAAAATGCTTGAAATGGCGGCTGTATTTATTTATTTTATTTTTTTTCCAGTTTCTGAAATACTAGCAGCTCGTCACTGAAATCACCTTTCTTCTTTCATTCCGATGCTCAGTTTGAACTTCAGCAGCTTGTTTTGATCACGTCTTCGCGCCGTGTGTTGTAGCTGATGCGATATTTGCATCTAAACATGGCTTTTGTATTTCTGCTATTACAGAAAACAGTGTAGGTGTAACACCGTCTCCTTTAATGTGCTAAAAACGTAGAGAATGTACGCCTTTATATAAATACGTATAGTTTATCAAACGCGGGGATGAAAAGTGCTTGAATCTGACCTTGGAAAAAGGCGCGCGAGCACAAATTCAGCTTGTTAAAAACTCGACAGCTGTTCATCACCCCGTTATTCGCTCCCGTCTTTGAACCGCTCTTTGTTGAAAAGGTCAAACGAAGATGAAATCAACTCTTCCGGCGAGGGAGCGGGTTATTAGCTCTGACCCCGGCGTGCAGTCACCATCTGCCGATGATTTAATAATTAATCCGGCGTAATTAGACGTGTTGCATATTTAACCTGTTTACAGTCAGCACGTACTGTAATGTATTGTAGCGCCGTCCTATGTCCAAAACAGCGAGTCCATGAAGCACATTATTAGCCTCGTGAATCATTGATGGAGGATAACTATGCATATGTATATTTTATGTCTCCAGCTGAGGCCTTTTTGTGATCCTAATAAGCACCTGCTCCTCTCCCCCCCGCCCCCCCGCGTTGCACTTTCCGTCAATTTCAATGCACGTTATTATCACTCCCTGGTGTGTAATCGTATGAGCTGATCTTTGACCTTTCCCTCTCTTTGTCTGTGTGTGTGTGTGTTCTTGATCCTAGACCCGGGTCCTGTGCAGGTCATGGTCCAGCTGCGCCCCATAAGAGCTCCATCGACTTCCCGGACAACACCCTGCAGTTTATCAAGTCCCACCCCCTCATGGACTTAGCCGTGCCTTCTATCAGGGACGAACCCTGGTTCACCAAGACACGCGTCAGGTAAGCGGAGCGAGGATTCTGGATTCTGTGTCTGGAACGAGATGTTTCGCCTCTGTTTTTGTGTGAAGTTATAAAGAAATTGAGCAAACTTCCACTGGATTTGTTGTTTTAGCCGTGCTACATCTTTACGAGGTTACATCCATTAAACACAGGGAACACAGTATGTATGTATGTAGTATTCGAATCACAAAATAAAAAAAAATAGAATACATTTATAAAATGTATTAGCACATCAACTTGCCAAGTAGAAGCTATTTTTGCCCCGAGTTGTTTTTCATATAATTCCACTATTTTCTGCTTGTAAATTAATTAAGAAAGACGCTAAAAAATATTAATAAAGCGTTGCTCAAACAACAAAGGCAGCGGCAGCAGCCCCGAGACCTTTTTTTGCTCAGCGCTGTAAACTCTCAATATTCAGTGCTACAAAGACCTTCAGGGCTCAGGAGTCACAGGGTGCTCGGGTTCAATATCAAGTGTGTACGTGGTGGTTGAACAATTAACCGTAACGCCTGTGTGTGTGTGTGTAATGATTTACCAGCATTTGTCACACAGTTAAATTTAAAAATTTGTCACACATTTATTGAAGCCGTTTTCTTTACGACATCTGTAGGCAAACAACAGGGCGTGACAGGTGAATTCAAAATAAACAGTGTAACCTTTGGTCATTCAAGAAAAAAACTGCTTTTATTTGATTTCCTTTTATCTTTTACTGCTTTTGAATGAGGTTCAGTTGGGTTATAATAACTGTGTTTCCGTTTACTGTGAGTGACATCAGCCTCTCTGCTCTGTGTGTGTGTGTGTGTGTGTAGGTACAGACTGACGGCGCTGGCCGTGGACAATGAAGCGGGACCCCACAAGAACTACACCGTGGTGTTCATCGGGTCAGAGTCCGGCATCGTCCTCAAGGTTCTGGCCAAGACCAATTCTGCATCCCTGAGCGATAGCGTGCTCCTGGAGGAGATCGACATCTTCAACAGTGCAAAGTATGACGGTCACATGCAGTTTCCGTCAGTCTCTCTCTGTTCTCTTTTTCTCTCTCTTCCCCGTCTGTTGTCTGTCTGGCTGAAGACTCAGCAACTCTGAGGAAAGAGAAACTTCCTTCCCTGACAAGAGATTTCTCGATGCACTTGCACAATGAACGAGTGCTTGTTAAGGCCCCGCCCACATCTGTCCTCTGTGACTCAAAGCTTATGCACGTTTGTTCACACCTCGTACGTGTCCTGTGTCCACGTATGATCAGATCTGTCATTCCAGCTCTTAAAGGAATACTTCGCCGATTAGCATTTAGCGTCGTATTACTAGAATAGGGGTAGTATTGCCCGCCGGTGACGCTAATTCCGCACTTTTTAGACCCACTCTTGGGAGGGGGCGGGACCTCATTCCCAGAATGTAAACCGTGTCCGCCATCTTTGCTAACTGTTAAGCTAACAGGGCTGATTGTCACTCAATCTTGTCGCACTTGTCGCACAATCTTTCAAAAAATACTACAACTATTCTAGTAATACAAAGCTAAAATCAAATTAACATTGACATAATGTAAAAAAAAAAAAACCAGGATCAGATGACGTTAGCCGAGGAGACGCTCATCTGTCCACATGTGGCCACATGCATCCTCAAACCACCTTCAAATGTGGATTTTTGTGATCGGATCTGAGAAGGATCCGATCGCTCAGGATGGATGTGATACCGCGTCTGAACTGGGTCACTGAAATTCGAGAGAAAGACACGTTTGTAAAGACTTCTTTCTACCATGGGGTGTGGGGATCACTTACTCAGATTACTACAGCGGGAAACATATGGTAACAAATCTGCCAGCACAAAAAAAAACAAAAAACTAGTTGCTAGACTTCATCTGTATCCTTCTTTCATTCTTCCCCAGGTGCCTGTCCAGCCGCGAAGACGACAAGCGCGTGCTGTCGCTGCACGTGGACAAAGACACGCACAGCCTGTACGTGGCCTTTTCAAGCTGCGTCATCCGCATTCCCCTGAGTCGCTGCGAGCGCCATTCCTCCTGCCACAAGTAAGTGACGCGTTTATTGTCAGATTTCAAATCCCACACTTTGGGATTTGAACATGTGCCCAGGTGCGGGCGGTTATAGGTGTGTGATTTTCAGTTAATGTCATAAACTGGGTGATAACAGGCCTCGTGGTTAATGTTCAGTCCGTCACAAATGATTACACCGTGCCCTCCGTAATGATTAAACCTGTGTGTGTGTGTGTGTATCCAGGTCCTGCGTTGCATCAAGGGATCCTTATTGTGGTTGGAAACCCCAGGGAGCCTGTGAGAGAATACAGCCTGGTGTTTTGTAAGTCGATGCCGCAATATGAAGCGCAGATATTATTACAGATGAGAAAATTGAAGAAATGTTTTATATTAATCTCTGTTTTTATATGTATCTGTGTTGTTTTTCCTCTCTCTCTCTGTTGTTTCTCAGGACCGGATATGAGCAGGACACTGAATTTGGAAACACCGCCCACCTGGGAGACTGTCACGGTATGAATTCCATTTTCATCCCATACTACCCATCCTCACAGACATGATGTACAAACACACAGATACAGACACACACACACACACACGTACAACAAAACTGAACCTGGTTTTTCCTCACACACACCATGAGCCTGTACACTCACACCAGTAACCACTCCAGTAACTTTGCCCCCTACATACTCTTAAGTCTTTATGTGCAATATTAACACACACATCTACATGCGGTACATGGCCACCTGTAACTAACGCTGCCTGCTATCGGCAGACACATGGACATGTACAATCGAGGGTCATGCTCAGCTGGTGCGAATGATAGAGATTTTTTCAGATGTGCCGTTGCTGGTTTTTACTTAAAAACAACCACTTCTTTATTTGCACCAACTGAACATGATCCAGGCTGAACCTCAGTATTGATCAGAACCAGAGGGCTTCCAGAGAACCCAGTGTGGAAAAGGACACTGTGTCAGCGAGTGCTCCACAGCACGTCGTTACGGTTAAAACCACTAGTAAACTGCATTCGTAGTGTCTCTGAGATTTTGACGTTTGAATGCCCATATACTGATTTCTTGTCCTTTTAATTCCTTTAGCGTTTTTGGGCTCTACTTCAGCGCCAGATTACAAATCATTTGGCGACCCTACCTCTGGTTAGTTTGATCTTTTACTCAAATGGTTTCTTTCCTTGAGTTCAGCATTTCCAACCCTTGTCTTTCCACCACTGCCACCATTCATCCTCCTCTTACCAAACACCTCCTGAATGCTAACGTCACCTGGTTCATTTCCATCCTCGTGAATGACAGCTCCTCTGGGCGACATGGGTACTCTATCTCTGCACAGATTCACTTCCTCTCTTTCATTCATCACTTCCTCCTCCCTCATGCATGCCCGAACACTGCCTTCTTGGCTTCCTAACTGTTGGTTACCAGCTCCTCTTCTGAGAATCCCCTCTCTTCCCCCCCCCATCCAAACTGTCTCAACAGAAATTCTACCTACCTTCAGAAAAACTACCTACTCTCATTGGTGTATGAATGTCAAAACACACGTTGTTTTGACGGACCCAATTATTCTGTATTTGTTTGGACACTAACCTTTAAAAAAAAAATGACAAAACCGCCGACTAACTGGTGTGATATCAGTATGATTTGCCCACGTCTTCACAGTTTGTTAACAATTTGTTTGTCACCACAGACATGGAGTTTTCATCAACGACAGTCACTGTCCCGCCCAGTGGGCCCATACTCCCCCCACTGTTCATTCCCACTCAAATTCCCAGCTCTGGGCCCGGTCCAGAGCTCTACGGCTCAGGCTTTGTGCTGCAGGACGACCCAGCAACCTCCCATTCTTTAGACTCTATCCCAGGGGGCTCAGAGGGTAAGGCCCAGAGAGAGGCAGCCAGCATGCTACGTTGAGCCCGATCTGATAGCTGCACACCGATAGCTCTCAACAACGTGAATCCACACATAGAATAGACATAGAATAGACTTACAAGACTTTTACTAGCTCACATGGCAGATTTCTGTTTAGTTTTTTCTTTTTATATCCATACATACATTATTTATGTTGCTGTGTTAGGGCTGTCACTTTTCCCAAAGGTCATAGCGGAAGGAATATTACGTGGCGCAGTAACTCGTGTCCATACAAGCGAAGAAAAGTAACAATATTATCTATTATTACTCCATGGTGCTTTTTTAGATGCTTTGGCGTTGCGATTATCTGCTCAGGAGAGTGGTTCAGCTTAGTTATATCCATTTTTATAGCAAAATAACTTCTTTTTCTAACGGGCATTCCAAATGGATTTGCTGCCAGACCACACAGTAACTACTTCAGACGGTCTGATGCACTTGAACACAGCTTGAACTTTACCAACAAACTTGAAGAGATATCAACATTTCGGATTAAAAAGTGACAGCCCTATGTTACATTACATTACATTACATTACATATGTTTTCATGTTATTATTGCTTTCTTTTAAAGGTCCAGTGTGTATGAATTTGTAACAGCTCATTTAGGCACATGGCTCACTCCTCTCTTTTCCCAAGCACATCAGGGATCTACGGTGGCCTGTTCATACCAGATAGGATGTCATTCTTCTTTGTTTGCATCGTAAACTTCCACTTTAATATTTAAAAAGCTATAATCTGGCTAGTTTGTCTGTTTGGGCTGCTGAGGAAACTCGGTGGCCTCATATAAGAGAGACTACGAAAAACCAAATGATCAACATTTATACAAACAGACCTATGGGTAATATATTCAATTATCGGCCAGCAAACCTCCTTAAATGTTACACACTGGACCTTTACGTTGTTTTTTTTTCCTTGGCTCTTTCTTTTAAATTATTCATTCACAGTCACTGTTTTATTGTTGTTTCTTTACAAGCTTTCCTTTGCTTTTTTTTATCTTCCACTTCTGCCAGTATATACATGTATATTTTAACTGTAGCTACATTAACAATTTACCCTGGCTGGTAGATCATTGACTGGGCCTGCTCTGCACTCTAGATGACTAACTCTTCCAATGTCTGTGGTTACTAACAAACTTCGTAGAGCAGCAGCAACAAATCTCAACACCTGAAAGGCTGCTTGTGTTTACTCTGACCAACTTTCTTTTGGTTAATCACTTGTGCGAAAAGATTGATTTGTCTCTTTTTCTATAAACACGCACTCCTAACCCCCTTTGTACCTTTGTTAAATAGATGGACAAAATGTCTCTTGGGAATGTGTGGTTGTCAAGGCGACACTTACAACTCTTCCCTTCTGTACTAACATAGCATTGCTTCTGATGGAAGGCAAATGGATGTGGGTACCTAACAACTTGCCAATTTTCACCATTCTGCTTCTTAAATCTGAGTTTAGATGAATGTGTCCATAGTCATGGGATCAGGCAGAAACAGATGCATGGTTGGGTTTAAACCAAACATGCACATTTCTGGTCTTGAATAAGGAAGGGACACTTCACTGAGCTCTTGGACTCTTGGTCACCAGGGGGGTAAATAATGCCTATAATGTTTTATAGGTGTGTGGGACATCCAAGCAGGTGAGACCAACCAGATGGTCCACATGAACATCCTCATCACCTGCGTGTTTGCCGCCTTTCTCATGGGTGCCCTCCTAGCCGGCCTGATTGTTTTCTGCTACAGGGACTCGTTCCTCCGCAAACCGCGGCATGTTCACAAGGATGCCGAGTCCGCACCGTCCTGCTCTGACTCCACTGGAAGCTTTGTCAAGCTCAATGGCCTCTTTGATAGCCCCGTAAAGGTACAGACATAAAAACCACTCCGGTGCTGCATGAAAGAGAGTCTTGAAAAAGTCTGAGTAGATGTGAATTTGTGTCTAATCTTGTGTTCTTTTGATTTTATTGTGGCCTTCTTAGGAGTACCAAACCAACATTGATTCGCCCAAGCTATACACCAATCTGCTGAGCAATGGGAAAGACCTGAATACGCCCAATGGTGATACAAAGACCATGATCGTCCGGGAAGGTTGCCAGCCACCTGACCTCGCTGCCCTGCCTACTCCTGAGTCCACCCCCGTACTTCCACAGAAAGGGCTCCAGCCCATCAAAAACCAGTGGGAGAGGGCTCACGGCAAGGCCAGTGGACCACATAAGGAGTCCAACTCGTCAACGACAGCGAAGAGTCCACAATTCCTTGCTACCTCTCCTGCTCCTACCAACCCCCATCACCCTCACCTTGCCCTGGGACACTCCCACATTCCGAGTGCAGTTGTCCTCCCAAATGCCACACACGACCACACCAACCTTGAGAATGGAGACGATACACTGCCGCATTCATCCGAAAAGAAGTCCAAGAACCCGGATCCCAGGGGAAGTAGGAAAGAGCAGAAGAGGTCTGTGGATGCCAGAAATACACTAAATGACCTTTTAAAACACCTCAATGACTCTGTGCCCAACCCCAAGGCCATTCTTCAAGAGGGATCAGGGCCCCGCCCAAGGCAACATCTCACTCTTGAGCCCATGGAAGCACTGACTGAGGTGCCCCCACTGGTGCCTAGCCGTGAGGCTTCTCTCTACTCTCCCTCTTCCTCCCTGCCAAGGCACAGCCCCACCAAGAGGGTCGACGTGCCCATGTGCACCACTCCCACCTCACCGACAGGCAGCCTGAGCATGGGGGGCACTCTAGAGAGACAAAGAGGGGGCTACCAACTGCATCGGAGTGCATCTCACCGGCAGTCCTTATCCACCTCACCAAATGGGGTGACCATGGGGGTGTCTCTGACGCGCCAACACAGTATGAACAGAGGTGGCTACATGCCGCCAACCCCGCCCTCCAGACATGACTCTCACGGTGGAGTGATGGGGGCAGGAATGCACTCCGCTCACACATCGTCCCTATCGCGACAGAGCAGCTACAGTGGGCACGGCTCACTCCCTCGCACAGGGCTCAAACGGACTCCCTCACTAAAGCCTGACGTGCCCCCCAAACCCAATGCTTTCTCACCACAGACTCCACAGATGCGAGTGGTCAATAAGTTCAATTACTAAACGAAGAGACCATGGACACTCCTTAGCGAGCTCCTTGACTGTTGAGCTCGGAGTCCCGAGGACTTTAGGAGGGAGCTATGGATGGGGGTAGGGCCTAGTGTGTGTTTGTGTATCAACTTGAGGTGTGTGTTTCCCCTTTAAATGATATGCACAGTCACTCATGTTAAAAAAGGAAAAAAAAAAATCACACATATGGCCAAAGATACTCCTTGGGGCTTTTTTTGCTCCCCTCATCTCCATCTCCCTCCGTCGTCACGGTAGCCACGAGATATGAACATTGAAGCAGTGGCTAATCTGCCACTCCATGTTATGTATCTGGGCTTGGGCGTCGTAGCCTGTGTCCTATGACGTATGAGGCTCAGGACGCCGGCAGGGACCGCTGTAACGTCCGTGCATGTGGCACTGGGGTCAAAAAAATAGAGGAATACTTGAAGTATGGGTGTCATTCATCACTGCCCTTGAGCACTGTCTTCCCACTAATGTGAACTTAACATAGAGGAGAGGTAGGCCTTGCCTTTGTTAGTAAGGCGGCTGGGGGCAGAGGAGAGGGAAAATCAATGATAATGTGGTTCATGTTGCTTAAGATAGATATGACCACGAACGGCTGAGCCTGGCAGCAAGCGGACAGAGGGAAAGGGCAGATGTGTGCGTTGGTATGTGTGTGTGTGTGTGTGTGAGAGAAAAGGCAGCAAACATTAAGCCTCCAGACTATATCCATGCTACTACGTTTTTCATTTAAAAAACAGATATAAACGGTCTGTTTTAAGCTCAGTTTCACAATAGTGAAAAGCAGAACAAGGATTTTTTTTCCCCCATCGACAATACGGTGAAGCCAAAACTGCGAGTAAGTGTTTTAGCCGAGCTTTTCACTCACAGCTGATGAGTCAAGTCGCAGCTGATAAGAACCATTAAGGTTGTGAATGCGATTGACAGCTCAGCTTATAGCAGTTTTCAAGCTAAAATGTAGCCAGCAGTGTTTTTAAACCTTTAAATCTCTTAAACACTGGAGTGGGTGTTGACAACATGAGCAGAACTGATGCGTTTTTGAACCAAAACAGGGTAGTATGGACTCAAAATGTTGCCTCATGCCAGAAAATGCACCTTAAGACAAATCTAAGACCCAAGTCACTGTCTTTCATTTCAACAATATCATCTCTTTTTTTTTGGTAACTTTATGAACCCGAGCCTAAACCATATTTTTGCATCACTACATGGTGTTTTCTGGTTATCTGGTTAGCCTGAGGTAAAGTCGGTCGTGCTGGATGAATACTAGGACATGGATACTGTAACTCACTGGGAGATTTTACTTAGTACACGTGCTGCTATTGGTTGTAGACATGGTTGTTTTTCTTGAACGCTTTTTTTCCCCTCTACCACACTGGGATATTCCCTGGTATGGTTGTGTGCACATCTGCTCGCGCGTGTGTGTGTGTGTGTGTGTACACTTGTGTTTGTTACCGCTTTAGGACCTTGTCAGCACCAGTAGTCCTCATGGAGACCAAAAAAACCTGGTCCTAATGAGGCAGAACCTCATTTCTGAGGAACTGGTTAAGTTTTAAGAATTGAATTGTGGTTGCGTTAATGATAGTCGTCATCAACTGGTCATGGTTAGGGATAACACTTTGTTTAGGTTGTCCAGATGAATGGAAGTGAATGCATTGTCCTAAGAATAGCTGTACAAACCTGTGTGTGTGTGATGTATTAGAGACAGAGGCCGAGTAATCCAGCTTTCTTTGGCAACTAAACGCACTGTTAGAACTGATACATGAGGGGAAAACAATCTCCTCTCTGAGACTGAAACCTCTCCTAACCTCCACTGCCCCCCTTTTTTCAGAAATAATCCCCGTGGTTCAAGAGACTTCTTTTCTTTATGTAGCTGAAGTATTAAGGAACAAAAATAAACGTACGTTTCTCATCTCATTCTGTCAGTGAACTTTGAACAACACTTGTTTTTTTTGCCTTCATCATGTTTTACTGTTTTATTTAAAGACTTTACCATACGAGACTAAAGCAACACCAATGGTTTTAGCTCGTGTATATGACGTCAACATTTCATTTCAGGGGCACTTCTGCTGTATTAATTAAACTTGTGTGTCCGCCGCGAGACGAGCACTCGAACCTACCCCCCCCCCCCCCCCCACATGTAAATCCTACCGAGGACATTAAACTGACTCTTAAACTGAAAAATACATGGATGTAACATCTTCTCTGTCATCTGTCGTGCCGTGTTGTACCCCCCCCCCCCCCTGCGAGTGGCCAGTGTACAATCAACGCATACATTTTACCAATGTGTCCAAAATGAGTCATGCTGGGTATGACGACATCCTGTAAATACTATAAATAAGGATTATAAATATTTTTAGGGCAAGTGAACCTGATTCTGTGCATTGTGTGCCTTATTCACAATATGACCAACTACAGTAAATAACATTGGCGATGTCAACTATGTGTCCTCTCTCTCTCTGTTATTGTCATATACTATAAAAAAAAAGATGTTTTTTTTGTATTGATGATCACTATCTAATCTAAAGCGGAGTGACGTGGAAACAGACAACATAAGAAAGGTGGTCAAATTAAAGGGCAGGCTTAAAAAAACAAACATTTTTGGTGCCATGCAGTGAATGTATTTTCTTGTCAGTGGGATGTAGGGTGGTTAGACCTTGCACTGTGGAGCAGCCTGTTCAGTGCAGCTCATCCTGCCCACAGCCAATGTATTAACACAGTGTTTGGGAGGGAAAAGCCGTCTGTTGGCGTGGCTGGCCGTCACGGGGAATCTGCTAAATCCCTGGGATTGCGGCGGCGGGAGCTGCGGCGATTGGTCCGGCGAGGGATCGCTTTCTCTTAGCGACACGGCTCGTGTGACTCTCACGGTCTTATCGGGGAGCGTCGGTTTGCCTGTTTAGCCCAAAGCCACATTTTGTTTACATGTGACGATTGTATGTAAAGTCTCTCTGCCTGTCATCTAACCTGTTTTGGGGCTCTTTATTCCCCCCCTCCCTCCCACACACACACACACAACACGACACATGCGCCGCAAACATACACTCTACAAACACACTGCTCAGCTGCCTTGTACATTGCAATATGAAGTGGGTCTTTCTGTTGCAAATGAAATTCAAGCCTTTTATATTTCAGTTTGAGCTCTCTCTGTGTGTGTGTGCAGATGAACCAGATTTTGCCATGTCATTTTTGATTTGAAATCCTTTGAAAGGGCCAGCTACGTGTGTATATGATCCCCAGAGTATTTGAGCATGTAGATAGGTTGTAAAGTTGTACTGTGAATGTGTAAATAATAATGATGGTTCTTTTGTTTCATAGTATTTTTTTTTTTGGTTGATTTATGTTTTTTTTTTTAACACAGCATGTATAGTTGAAATAAAACAATACTGCAAAGAATCCAGCATGAGGATTTTTTCCCGGAGGGCGAGTGAGGGAGGACACAGAAGTTAAAGTCTGAGCGAGTGTCATAAGTCAGCCTCTCGTGTTATGCCGTGGGGTTTCTCGTGTGAGAGAGAGCATGACCGGGAGAGGGGGGGGGGGTGTTTGCTGAATCTCATCACCACGCCTTGTCAATCCATCCACGGAGCGATGTGTTCAGTACTCAAAGCATGACTTGGATGTCAGTAAACCTCACTGTACATGTCCTGGCTGAGCCCGGTCGGACATTAAGAGTCTGCAGAAAGATTAAGGGCTTCGGACTATTTTTAGAACGGGGGTTGTTTTGAAGTTCTGTGGCCAGCCCAGAGTCAACCACTCCAGATAGCATGTGGGAAAGTTTCCAAAGCAGAATGTTCCTCTTGACACCAAACATCTGGAGTATAACTACTGCTCAGAGCGTAAGATCTAAGCAACCAATGAGCTGTGGAGACACACACACACACAGTGGCACTTCAATACAGTACATTAGGATGCACGCATCATAAACTACAGGAAGATGCTGTGCACGGATAGCGCTGTGATAAGATAAGCTGTCAACTACAAAGAATCAAAGAGTGATGGTTGGGTGAAGGATAATCACTTTTCATGTGTTTCCGATCAGCAGAGGGGAAAATTCACTCCCTCTCTCAAGACGCCGTGCACATACTAACCAGTATAATCACTACTACACACGTGTGTGTCATACCCTGGAGCGCTAAACTTCTAATAGTCCTTCATCAAGGTCACACAAATACACAAACTGGCAGAAAAATACAAAACAAAATTTGTAATCCTGAAGAAAAATGACGGACAACAGACACATCTGTTCAAACTGCAAAAATGGGATGTCGCAGTGGATTTGCGGTGCACAACGGCCGTACCACACAAAAGCAACAACTCCAGTTTGAATCCTGGTGGCGACCTTTGTCGTATGTCATCTCCCTTCTCCTTCCCCCGCCACACATTTCCTGTGCTCTTCACTGTTCACTATCAAAAAAATGCCATGTACAAAATATTTATTTCTACATCCACAAAGAAGGTCAATTAAATCAAATCAAAAAAATAGGCCAAATGCATAAAATCAATAAAGATAAAATATAGAAAAAATTGAAAATGAAAGAAAAAAACATAATGTTCAATAATATCACCGATAAAATTAGTGCAAATAAATGTGATTAGCACAAAATTAGCTGACCAATATAAGCCGTAAATAGCACAATGAAGGTCACTACTTGGGGTCAATGGATAATTGGCCTCGCCAATTACTGGAGGCCAATATTAGGCATTTTGCAGATAATCGGTATCTGCGTTTTATTTTAATGATCACTGTTATTATGACTTAATTACAAAGCTGTGGTTCCCCTCCTCCTCCTCCTCCTCCTCCTCCTCTGGGCCATTTGTTTTCAAGCCACTGCTTCAACCGACAACAAAAATGTGCTGTCACTTCTTGCTCAGAAGAGGCCAGAGCATATCGCTTCCAAATACTGGTTCTCAGCCTCATTAACTAGTCATAAACAGTATCAATATCAGCGCTGGAAAAAATCTATATTGTTCGACCTCTAGTCACCACAGAAGGAGGATAAGAAGGCACAACGTGAAATCTAAGAAAAACAGTGCAAAGCAAAATGAAAAATGATGTCTTTGCTGTTTCTCATCTGTTCTTGTAGTTAATATTTGCTTCTTTGCTTTACGTCAAGGACCGTTGTGGTTTCCTCATCATCAGTCAATACCACAACGCCCCTCGTCTTTGCTGCACTATGCAGGGTTTCCACACCTCGGTTGACATAAAAATTCAAGGACTTTCCAGGACCAATTCCCTCAAATACAAGGGCCGAATGTGCTGACGCAGGTTGAGATTGGAGGGCAGCTTGTTAGAGCCGCTTCGCCCCATGGAGTCCACTTTTATTGATTTGCAGCGCGCTCTGCGTCTGCACAAGTGATTGTCCTTGGGATCTTGGACAAAGTGAGTCTTTGTCATTTTCTTAGGTGAGACAGAGATTTTGGAATTTGCATTTCTCAGGCATCACGTCGCCATTGGCGCTCTCTTACGTAACGCCACTCGCTCATTGTTCTGAGAGAGACAGCGGACAGTGTCTCCGCTAGTGATCACGACCCGCCTAGTCTACGTCCATCCAGGAAGACATTTAACCTAAATATCAACTTCATTTCTTTCTTGCACAGAATTCAAGCACTTTCAATGACCCATGTCTTCAAATTCGCAAACTTTCAAGGACTTCAAATAACCGTGGGAACCACGAGTTCAATGCTGAAACTGAAGTGACATTTCAGTCCGTTTTCATTGGACTTATTCACATTAACAACACAGTTATCCGCCTAATTTAACGTGCAAAATGTTAATCTACATAAAAACTGTGACGCTGGACCTTGTTACGTAACCCTCCATTTTAGCTGCCAACCTCTCACGGGAGCTCATGTCAACAACGGCGGAAAACATTTAGTCAAATATGGAGAGTGAAAAGGAAAAAAGGGTTTTCATCTCAGTGATCTACACATTCAGGGGGAGGAGGAGGCCATTAAGAGTGCTGCTCCTGCCTTTGTGCAGGCAGTTGATGCAGCCTTTTGGATGTTCGGCTGGAAGGCTTTGTGGCTCATTGCTGCCGTCAGAATGTTGACACAAGTGCTCCTTCATTTGCTTTCAACAGGACCTCCTGAAAACTCACACCTCCTAGCAACCCAGCGCTCTGTCTCTCCCTCCCACACACACACACACACACACACAAGGGAAACATTCTCCCCTCTGGGTGTACTGACGGGGGCTGGGGTGTGATTTGGTTGGGAATGGAGAAAGAACAAAGAAGCGCCTCTTGCTATTCTGATTGTACGTCCCATCCTCTCAATTTATCGGACGGTCTTATTTGAATTAGTGGAGGCAAATCAAACAGAGCCAGTGAGTCAGTAGCCGTTTTCATTCATTTGTCCGTCCGCCTGGCCACACTTAGTCTCATTACTAGCGCCGAGTGTTCCCTGACAAAAAGCATGTGTTTGTGCCGTCATACCATGTGTGTGTCTGTGTGTGTGCGCCACACACCCCAAGATTTAAGAGGAACACAACAAGGTTACTCATCGAGAAGCGGGGAGATGAAAGTAAACAGCTTAAATTGAAAGTAGATTTAAATGAAAGAGCGACAGAAAATACAGACACAAAAAAAACCCCCCACACATGCACACTGTGCAAATGATCTGATCCGATCCTCTGCTTTTTCACCGGCTTTCTCTGCAGCGTCTCTTCAGAAACTTCAAGATGGTGATTAGACTGAAAATCATCCATCATCAGCACTCTGTCCTCTCTTTCTGAAAAAAAAAAAAAGGCTAGAGATGAAACCAGCAATTACATTAACTAACAAGTCTTGTTCATAATAAGGTGCTTAAAGGGATCCTTTTGTGTGTTGTACAAAGTAACGTGTGCCCTCTCACCCTCCCCTCTGTCTCCCTCTCTCTCTCTCTGATGTATTAAAATCTGACTCAATTTTCCCAGTAATGCTGTATTTGAAACAAGAATTAAATGACAGGGAAGAAGCAGATATTTGTCTCTATAATGATTGATTTAAAAAAAAGTTTTCGCAGTACAGGCTGCACACTCCAGAAGAGCCATCAAAATCTAATCCATTTGCCCACTGCCCATTGACAGCTGATTAATGGCCTCTACTGGTTTCGAAAATTGATTTAAGAGGCAGACACGCAAGAGCGGGAGGGAGAGAAGAAGAAAAAACTAAAAATGAAATATGGGGCCTGGAAGTGCAGTCAGAAAGGTTCAGGAGTAAATAACGATATTTGAATGGTGGATAAACTATAAACAAAAGCAGCTTAATGAGAGGAAAGAAAGCACGGCACATTAACGGGGGACTCGCTCTGAAATGCAGCTCGACAGTCAGCCGCAGTGACACCACAGGGAAACAGTAGATAGAGATGGGAAGAAGGAGAGAATTACAGCGATGTTAATTCATCAGTATATTACATAATGACCGGGATGATTCTCCTGCGGTGAATGGCTGCTGCGTTCTCAGATAACCTCTATAAAAAATACACCAGAGCCCTTTATGTGCACTGCCGTCTGCATTTTATCACGAGACGTAGTTCAATGAAGAGGAATATTCTGCTGGAAAAGTGGATGAAAATAATTACGGAAACAACGTTCAGACCAAGAGGCAACGCGTCAGATTATGGAAAGACATCCAGAAATAACCGGAGTAAAAATAGAACAGTGATGCCGTCTTGCACTTCAAACACAGTCGTTTGCAGTTGCTATATAAACAAATGATGTGTATCACAACAATAATGAACTTACCGTCTTCTGCTTCAGCTTTTGAAAGACTATTTTTTTTATTAAAAGTGAGTTGCATATACATACATGCTTAACATGTCATTAAAGAGGACAAGTTGTTGTTTGTCTAATAAAACTGGGCTTTTATACGTTTAGTCCAACTGCCACAGTTGCCACCCAAAGCTAATATCTGGGGAAAAAACAGCCAGAACATGGAAGAAAAAGTCAACAGCTGCCTAAACATGGAGAAATTCAGCATGGTTTATTTGTTGGACTGATGAGGAGACTTAGTTTACGCTCTGTCAGCTTTAATAATTTAATAATTGACAGTTCACGGACGGTAGGAAGACTGCTTGCTAACAATTAGCTGCTAGCTAAACTGGAAACTACCTAATTAGTAACTAGCTAAAAGATGCTTTGTCACCCTGCTAGCTTCACAGAGGTGAACACTTCATTCAATAACTGACTGAGACAGACTTGAAATGTTCATTTAACTTCAGTTTAAGTTCAATTAAATTAAAATTTGAGTAGCCAGTTGTTGCCAATGCTGTATAATCACCTTATGTGACGTCGTACCAGTGCAACGACATCGGACGCGACTTTCTGCTGAGCCGCGTCCGATGTCGTTGCACCGGTAACCTAGCACAACTACTCTCTCTCAGATCTTGATTGACATTGAGCTGAAGGGTTATTATAGAATTATAACTTTTTATAATAAAAAAAATTAAATTGGCTGTCATGATTATTCTGACTTAACATAGAATATTGTTTTTTTGATTCCAAAATATAAAGCTAAGCAACTAAATCAGTGAGTTGTATAGAGAAGTGATTTCCAAAGACTGGGTGGTCCCAGTCTTTGGAAAATATTTTGTGGTCCTCAAGTGACCTTTTAGTTAAGATTTATGTGTACGTTCAAAATAACATGCATACAATTAATTACTAAAGAGCTACTGGAAATGATCTGGTTGCCAATTCAAAATAATATGAAATCGGTCACTACATTATGCCCAAATTTTTATTTTTATTTTTAAAAAAGAGATTGTGCCATAGAGGTGTGAGAGCCATTCTCCCTCAACCTGTCAGTACAGGCTGATCTGTGGGAGACGAGAGAGATAGTAATTATGTTTATGTGGACGGCAGCATAATAACACGATAGGCTGAATAAGACAGTGCTATGTAAACAACATTTTATTTCTACCTTAAACAGAACAGGGTCAGCTGTGGGTCATTCTGTTACATTATGCAGACACGTCTATGTGTTAGATTACAATGTCTTAATCAGGATTAAGTCAATAGCCGGGAATCGTTGAGAGTGTTTTTTGTTTTCCAGCTGCTGCTCCAGTGCCTGCATGTGCTCACCAGAGTCAAAAGTGTGTTATGGAGGAGAGGTGGTTAAGTAGAACAAGTTGAAGCAGGCTGATCAATTGCACATTCCCTGACTCGGGGAGTAAACACCTGAGAATAAAGTCTATTTTCTCGGAGGATATCGTGAGATCAGGGTAGGGGTTGAACACAACAGCGTGTCCACCTGAATATGTAGCTATAGAACCCTCAGCTTGCTTTATCCATGTTGAATAAACATTATTTCTTCTCTTTCTTCTTTCTTTGTATTTTTCCACTCTCTGTGTTCACCCCACTATGAAGCTCAACCCAGGCTTTTATACAGTGTGGGTGTTCTGAGAGCTTTGTTGGTAAACCAGAGGATTATCCCAATTGCTTTATGACTAAAGTGTAGCCTGCTATTATGGTGCTTTGTCATTGGGAAAACACATCTTCCCAGTCACGCACCCTGAGAGACACACACACACACACACACACACGCCCTCTCCCTGAGGGGTTGGCGTGAACTACACATCGCAGCTGATTGACCCTCATCACCTGCAAAACCCAGAGCCTGGGAAAGCCCCCCCATGCACAACTACTGTAGATACTAATGCATATAAATAGCCAGTGGTGTATAAACCTCACCTCAGGCAAAGAGTTTGGCTGAATGAGCGGGGGGGGCTGTAATAATGATAAAACGCTTGCACCATCTGCAGCAATATTGCTTTTCAGAACAAAGACCTCTTTTAACTACTGTTTTGATAAGAATTATAAGAAATTACAGACATAAATTACCGATCAAAGCAGAACTCCACAAAGACGGGACATGAATTACAGAAAAAAAAAGTAGTTCCATCCATGTTGCATGGATGAGATTATGTGGGGCAGCACTAAATGCAGCAGTCTGCCTTTGTTAGCAGGCTTAATTGAACATAGCTTGGATCTGACACTGGCTAAGAACATAAAGTTAGCTCCCTCCTGCATAAGTGCCAGAACAAATTAATTCTACCAGCAGATCAATGGGCTTATAGTCTATACACGTCAAAACAGAGCAGCTGCCTACTTTTGTTTTTGCCTTTACCCCACAGTCAACCCTCAAACCAAGGCCAATAAATTAGGGATGAGCCAATTAGGCATGGGCTGATAACCGGTTTCAAGTATAGCACTGTATAAGAAAGTCAAAGTATCAAAGCCACTCAATTTTTCTGTCAAACTGTGCCTAAGCTATGAGCTGTTTTTAATGACTCATCAAAAACAGGGTGCAGGAACCTCTAAGGTTGTGTGCAGCAATGGAAAAATCAACGACTTTCCCTCTGGGTTGAAGGCAGCAGTGAGTCAGCTGTGTTTTTGACGCTATGACGGTCAAAGGAGGTGACGTTTTAGAGCAGTGTTAACAATACAAGGTGTGGGGATCGCCAAAGACACCAAAACCCCACGATATTTAAGTCACGATACAAAATAGCCCTAATATTTAATTGTACATGATTACAGCTGCCGGTGTCAGTGTTACACAAGTGATTGTTGATGGCGTTGTGTGTGAATTACTGTATTTGAAGTTACGGTAGATCGCACTCAGTGTTCAGGTTTTTCCGTCATGGTAGAAAAAGATCCATCAATGACGGAGAATTCTTGGTTAACGTGAAAAAATCTCATAGCAGCTGATGTCAGAAGCCAATAGAATACAAACATCTCAGTATTGGTATCTATGGTAACCTATCCCCGACAAGCGGGAATCTATTGGATGCTACCAGCTGTCGATCACACTGGTGTCAAAACTGACACCAACCAGTTCTATTAAAAAGGAGATGAATGAGACCATTAGCTTCCTCAGGGAAAAAAAGGTTTTCTGACATTAGTAATCAAGTGAGAAGCAGAAGCTAATTTTCTAAGACTTCTTTATGCTATCAATTTAGCCCTGGTGGCTAAATGCTAATTCCATCCTACTTACTAGGTTTGAGTTTTCTAAACATCTTGAATCATGGATACAGTCTATCATTAAAGCTAAATGCATCAACTAAAATGTCTTATTAACAGCTAAGTTGTTTATAAAGAGTACATTGGACTGATATTAGTATGGGTAGATATTCAAGGCGAGGATATCGGTATCGTATTGGACAAGCCATCCCTGCCGATGTAGACACTCCTCTCTTCTTTTCCATATAGATACAAACACAAACATAACCCTGTTGCCCTGTACAGAGTCCAGATCAATACATCATGTAAGAACTCTCTTACTGTTTCCATTCTGATCGAACTGCATCTCTTTTTAGCCTCAGAGAGCAAAGGGATTGATAGAGGGTATAGCTCGAGGGAAAAACAGGAGTGAGGAAAGAGAGAGAGTGGAAAGAAGATGGCATTAAAAAAAAAAAAAAAAGAGTAAAAGACCCAAGTGCCAAGATGTTGCACAACAACCCCTAGTCTTTCCAACAGGCAGAATTATCATTCAGGGCAAAAAACACATCAGCAACGATCCAATGCTCTGAAATCACAAGATACAGCTTAGCACCACCCCCATCCTTTACAGCACATACCCACACATACACTAATGGAGGATTCCAGTCATTTTCATCTCTGAATATATCAAAAGACGATGACATTGCGTAACGTGTGTGGGGAACGTGTAGCCCGACCCTTAAAGCTCCAGGGAGTAACTTCTGTTGCCAAAACACGGCTAACCTCAAGCTCTGGCTGCTCGTCTGTGCTAACGTTAGACGTTAAACTGAAGTCGGACTTGGCGATTGTGTTCCTTCATCGGGGGGAAATGTGATTCAGTTGCGCTCTGCGTTAGCGTGGTTACCACTGAACATATTTTGAAGATATACTCGCATGCACCTTTACGACCCTAGTGTAGAAGCGGTGTGTTTAAGTTCGTCACAGCATCTTTTCTGTTATGTCAGTGAAGTCCAAAGTGTATGACCCAGTTTTGTTGTTCAGCATTTAGCTAAGGGATGCACGATATTGGACTTGGATCCGATATACCAATAGATCGCAGTGCAGGGAGATTGGCACAGCGACCGTCATGTGCAGGATAAATTGGTAAAAGATGGACAAATGGATAAAATAAATGTAAAAAAGGGCACCAGCATTAAAGTTTATTGGATACCTCTGTCTTATTGGACTGATTTTTCTGCCCTTGAGTCCTTATCTGAGCTATTCTAACACGGTGGACCTTTAAGATAAAGATAAACCTACAATGGCAAAAGTTAGAGAAAGCTCTTATGCTCAGTTTCCCATAACTACAACCCCTAAATCGAATCATTTCTTCACTGGACTGTAGAAAATTTCATCCAAATTCATCCCTTACCTTAAGGTTAAAATGAAAAAACCCTCATTGAAAGGTAAAAAAAAAGCCATAATCTCTTCATTGTTCAATTTGTTTTCCACCTACTATTGTGTCAACTACACTGAGAAAGTCAAGTTTGTGTGCTGCTAAACATGAAAAAACTAATTTCTTATTGAAACCTAGTGGTAGGGTATGGACCAGAGAAAAACCCTTAACGCTTTGGTGCTAATCTGATTGTGGTGGTGGACAGAGGACAGGAGGACACTTTTGTGTATTTCTCCCATAAATAGTTGTAGATCCAGAGTATGTACTCTTTGCCACTCTAACATTTACCTTTGTGTTATTTTCATGATTAAATCTCACTCTCATCCTGTGATTTCCATACACCGTCTGTGGTACCAATAAAAGTGAGCCATTTATTCTATTTAAAAAACTATAAGTTAAGTTTCCAAATAGAGCCGTAGTTTTTAAACTCGCTGGAGTAAACAGTTAATTTGTCTGGGACGACTCTCAAATGTGGACTGGCACATTGTCAGCGCACCGGGAGCATTCATTGATTGAGTCAAAATTACAGCAACCACTTTCATGATAATGAGAAACATGAGCCAGTGCAATTATACTGTAGCTATTTTATGTATTTTTAATTGTTTTTAGGCAACAATGGCAGTCTGCAGAGGAATACACGATCAAGCTCTGGCTCTTTAAGCAATATTTGGTAATGAGATCTTTTCATTGCTGATTTAACAGTTTTGTGGGATTTGTTGAAAACAAAGAAAGGATCATGTAACACATTCAACATCATCTAAAATTGGGACTTTTGAAAAATGCTTTGGACGAAAAGCAAATCTACAAATCTGGTGTAACTTTTGGTGATTTTTTTTTCGTTGATGTCATTATTCTGCCACAGTTTGGTTTTCATGAAAATAATCAATCCAGGATTCCCAAACCTTGGTTGACTTCAAATAAAAGGACTTTCCAGGACCAATTCCCTCATATTCAAGGACCAAATGTGCTGACACAAGTTAAGATGGGAGGGCAGCTTGTAAGAGCTGCTTCGCCCATGGTCAAAGTCAGTCAGTACACAAAATTCAAGCACATTCAATGACCCATATCTATTTAGAGCGATTTTCGAAAACTTTGAAGGGCCTTGCAATATTTTTTTTTTCCCAAATCCACAAACCTTTAAGGATTTCAAGGACCCATGGGAACCCTTTCAAATCTAAAAATGTTCCGTTTGCTGCATACTTCATCATTTCAAGAAATGTCTTCATCCACACGAAACCCCCGGCCAAAATGACTCTAAACGCTGCCAGGCCTGTACATGGCACCATAATGCTGCTACACCTTCATTTTAGTTTTTAATTCTTTATTTGAAGTATACATTATTATAAATGTATACAATCACAGGAACAGAGACGGAATGAACCAAGGAAAATAAATAAAAGTTATCATAAAGCAAACAAACTAAACAATCTCCAAACTCAAGAGTAGGAAGACGACAACAAGGACAAACGTTAGCGACAGAGTTTGGGACGAAGACATCTTAGTCTTAGAGATTTTCCAACTCTGGGACTACATTAAAAAAATAGTTTTTTGTGGATAGAAAGCCAATAATAAAAAAAACTTAAGTGGATTCACTCCTGAACTCCTAATAATTTGAATTGTTTATGTTCAAAAGTTGCATACTACAGCTTTAATTCAGCCCTGGTGAAACTACGGCCACCATTATCGTTCTGCGACGCAAAAACTTTCCTCAGCCTTTAACTTTCCTTTCAGACACACTCTAGCCCCAAACCCAAATCAGCGGTGCACAAGTGTGCCCAGTTTGAACAACTACATCCTTTCACAACACCAAATTTCATGTTAAACCCTTCGTGCATCAAGTGCTTTACAAAAAAAAAAAAAAAATCCAGATTACGTGAAGGAAATGGCCAAGAACCTTTAGTCCCCCGTCAGTCCGTCCTTTTGAGCACGGCTCTTACGGCACCTGCTAGTCAGAGAGGGCTTTGCTTCGCCACTGCGCCTCTGCATGATGTGCAAAGTTAAAAGGCTGTCGTCTGGCCTCGGGAGCACTTCAGAAAAAGCCCAAAGCTGTGAGAGCTGCTGCAGAATAAGTGACAGACACACATAGGGGGTCAATGGCTTCTGTGTGAGTGCGCGCGCTGCGTACATGTGTGTTGTTGTGTCGGTGTATGTGGGTTTTTCCATGGGACTGTGTTTGTATGTATGTATGTGTGTGTGGGTGTGTGCTGGGGAAGGGGAGGCCTATTAAAAAGCTGCCTGAGGAGAGGGCTTTCAGTTGGGAATCTGTGGGGGGGCAGAGAGGATGGCAGGACCATTGTGTGTCAAAGCTCCATCCTGAGAGCTGGAATTAGAGCCTTTCTCCTCTGCTCTGCTGGAAGACTCTGTACCACCACCGACCCCGTGTTTAATTAGAGCTGCTCTGGAGAGAGACACAGCCGAGGGAGAAGAAGAGATGGAAAAACATGAGTGATGAGGATAAGGAGACAAAATGAAAAGAAAACATAATCATTGGAGGGAAAGACGGGGGAATGAGAGGGAGGAAGAGAGAGAACTGGATTCACACAGTCTGGCGATGCTGTGAAAGTCTGATTGGAAATGTAATGAGGTGAATGATAACAGCGTGATGTGAAATATGGTGAAGGTTAACCCTGGTGGTGTCAGGAGGATCGCTGTAGGTCTCCGGGTGTGTTCCACTTTCACCATTTTCAAATCAAAACCACAATCTGAAAGTAGCAAATCACAAAGCCTGCGATTTAATCATTCAGTTATCCATCCATCCATCCATCCATCCATCCATCCATCTATCTATATATATATATATATATATATATATGCATATAGTCGTCTGTTGACTTCAGTTTGTTTCCACTCTTTCTGAACGTGTCACAGAAACAACGAGGGCCTGGCATCCACTTTGTGGAGTCCAATCAAATTAGGTAAACAAACATTAATGGATGATAATGAATATGAGCATTATCTCCAAAATAGAGTGGCCATTAATATTGATGACTGCTTTTATCCGGAGGCATCGCGACCCAAACGTGCATCAATATTTGTCAACTCAAGTGAGTGCAAGAAAGCATATTTATC